>NC_068982.1:38196902-38198596 GCF_001194135.2 Octopus bimaculoides | reverse complement strand
GTGTGTGTGTGTGTGTGTGTGTGTGTGTGTGTGTGTGTGTGTGTGTGTGTGTGTGCTCATAATAGTATGGAAGTCAGTGAAGTTTGAATGTGAATGCATGCAATAATAAAAAACTGAGTTGGTGAAAGGGTGTCTGTGAATATGTGTATGTGTTTAACAGTGATGAATGTATGTGAGGAAGAGTGATGGAAGTTGAGGTTGAGGTAGTAATTGAGCATTGGGACATAGATAATATTGATGTAGTAGTGTATAAAAACACTTTTGAAGTGCAAACAAGACATCATAATGTATGGATGCTGGTTAAATGTGCAGAAAGGAGATGGAGTGGAGTGCATGTGTGGTGGTTTATCAGTTGGGAGTAGGGAATCAGAAGCTTGTTGGTTATAAAAACCAAAGGGAGAGGCTGTGTCTAGACAGAAAATATGTTCTTGTTCATGATGGAACTGATCCATGGGAGACCCCCTGGTATTGCATGCTTCCACAAAGGGCAAGATGGATGTGGGATTTTCCTAGAGAATTACCTTTGTAGTATATGGAAAAAAATACCTATCTTACCCTTGAACTATATGATGTATATAGATTTTTGAAAAACCAAAATAGATAATAAGTAACTGGTGAAAATGTTAAATAATATACAGTGACAAATAAAAAATGTATAGATTGAATAACATGGGCTTCAACTATATGGAACATGCAAGTGATTGACTGCTAATAAGAACCATTCTCAAAGTTTATAAGTATCTCTACATTATTTTCCAAGAGTACATTGGCCTGCTGTAATCCACTCAAATACCTGAATAGACAACAGACATCTTCAGGATTGAACATTTTGAATTATGTTTTTAGAATATATGAAGCAAAGGTGGGGGGGAGGAACATAAGTGGACCTTGGTCAAACCCAGTTGGTAGTTTTTATTTTTTATCTTTAGTCTTTGTGATTCATTTATATTCTTTTATTAATATCTATATACTTATATATTCATTAATTCATTTGTATAATTTTACAAAATTTAATATGTATATTCATTTACTTGTGCGAAATTTAAAAAATTTAATATATTCCAATGTATTATATAACATCCTTGTACCCTGTTTTTGTATAACTACTAAAGTACATTTCCATATATCTTTATAACCCTTTTGACACACCATCAGAATGTATGGATTAGATATGGAAGTAAAATAATGAGATGGGTAGTTGTTATAATTATTATTATTATTATTATTATTATTATTATTATTATTATTATTATTAAATGGCAGAATCATTAGCATGCCAAGCAAAATGCTTAGTGGTATTTCATCCATCTTTACATTCTGAGTTCAAATTCTGCCAAGGTCAAGTATACCTTTCATCCTTCCAGGGTCAATAAATTAAGTATCTGTCAAGCACTGAGGTCAATGTAATAAACTAGCTACCTCCACCAAAATTTCAGGCCTCGTGTTTATAACAGGAAGGATTATCATTATTATTATTATTATTGTTGTGTGTGTATGTGTGTATGTATATATATATATAGAGAGAGTTATTAATATTTTTAAGTCTCTCTAAAGGAGACTACGGCAGCGGTACTGGAAATTAATAGTTATCGCCAAGCCAACATTGCAGTCCCACATGGTGATAACTATTAATTTCCAGTACCGCTGCCGTAGTCTCCTTTAGAGAGACTTAGAAATATTAATAACTCTATTTC
>NC_068982.1:38194731-38196586 GCF_001194135.2 Octopus bimaculoides | reverse complement strand
GGAAGGAGGGATGAAATAATCCCTGTTAATAATGGGGATTATTTCTGTTTTCAGTCCACATATTCTGTGTATCTTACTGGCATTACCTGGGTGATATACTTTAATTTTCCTGTCTGAATAATCTGTAAATCTCACAAACTGATTTCCTTATGACTTTCTGAGACCTTTTGAGGTATTTGTATTATTTTTGTTCTGTGTATATTCCATAATAATTGCATTGTTTCTAATGAATGAAACTTCCATCAATGTCATGTGTGCTCATATATAGTTTTCACTAAAAATAGGAAAACACACACAATATGAATAATTGTTTCTGCACATTTTCCATATATTTAAAGCTGGTATGTGTGTGTGTGCATGTGTGCATGCGTGTGTGTTTGTGTGAGTGTGTATGTGTATATCTATATATATATTTCAGTTGAACTATGACACAAAAACACTTATTTTGTGAAAGCGTATTATGTTTTTATTTTTCTTACATATAAACACATAGAATAAAATTATTCTCCGCTTGCTTTAATTACACAACATATATAAATATAAGAGAAAATTTTGATGCATTTTCAACTTTTTCTCAATATTTTTTCTTATACACACACACACACACACACACACACACACACACACACACACACACATATATGTATATATATGCACGTGTGAATGTATGTATGTATGTATACTTGTGTGTGTGGAGCTTTAGTTAAGCTATACACAAAAAATCAACGGAGACCCAGATTGTGTTACTGAAAGATTTATTCAGTTAAATACATGAGGATGGCAGCCACCAGCCAACTGCTTAGCAGAAAGCCCACTTAACTGGAAGTCCACTTCACTGCAGACCAGCTGCTTAGCTAGTGCGCAGCAAAGTTCCTGTCTACAGTTCATCATCATCATCATTTAAGGTCCATTGTCCATGCTGGCATGGGTTAGATGGTTTGAACGGTACACTGGAAGGCTGCACCAGAGTCCTGTCTGATTTGGCATGGTTTTCTACAGCGGGATGCCCTTTCTAATGCCAACCACTCCATGAGTGTAATGAGTGCTTTTACATGCCACCCGCACAGGTGCCATTTGTGAGCTATCATAGGGTGACTGGAAGGGCTTTCATCATGTCTCATGTCGAACGAACACGAAGTCAGCCATGCAGAGGTCATTTGGTACAGATGATCTAGGTGTACCACATGTTGACATGGGAATAGGGCACAACTGGCCCACACTGACTCTTAGTTGCATGAGGTACCTTTTGACATCCAGGACTGACTTCATGTTCAGAAGGAACTCTCCTGGCACTACAAGAGGGGCATGATACACCATTTCTATGGAAGAAGTGCTGAGATTTTCCTTTGGGGCAGTGTGGATTTCCAGCATCACCCATAGAAGTTGATCAATCCAATTTGGCCCGTTAAGTCTGTTTGTCAGGGATTTCTTCAGGCAGTAGTGAAATCTTTCCACTAACCCATTGGCCTGTGGATGGTAGGCTGTTGTGCACTTCGTTGTGATTCCAAAAGGTCACACGTGTCCTTACACATGCCGCGGGCACAAGTGCCAGAAAGGCGTTGCTAGGCACAGATGCCATCACAATTTCGCTTTCGCTTGCCCCAATAAGTCTTCGCAAGCTGAGTTTCGTGTCCAATGAGGGAGACGACGTTGGCATGGGTGCCAGTCGTCAAATTTTACTTAACTTCGATTTCACTTGCCTCAACAGGTCTTCGCAAGTGGAAGTTTAGTGTCCAATTTAACTCGATTTCGATTTCACTTGCCTCAACAGGTCTTCGATGTATGTATATATATGTATATATATATATATCATCATCATCATCATCATCATCATCGTATATATATATATATATAT
>NC_068982.1:38182873-38194721 GCF_001194135.2 Octopus bimaculoides | reverse complement strand
AGATGCCATCACAATTTCGCTTTCGCTTGCCCCAATAAGTCTTCGCAAGCTGAGTTTCGTGTCCAATGAGGGAGACGACGTTGGCATGGGTGCCAGTCGTCAAATTTTACTTAACTTCGATTTCACTTGCCTCAACAGGTCTTCGCAAGTGGAAGTTTAGTGTCCAATTTAACTCGATTTCGATTTCACTTGCCTCAACAGGTCTTCGATGTATGTATATATATGTATATATATATATATCATCATCATCATCATCATCATCATCGTATATATATATATATATATATATATATATATATGTCATATGTGTCATAAACAAAAATACTTCATTCCTTTTCTTGAGTCTTCAGCTTCTTAGCTAGTGTTGAAATGTTTTCTTTAGCCATTCTCACTTAATCCAATCTTGTTGAGTTTAGTTATGCAGGAATTTTTATTGCTAATGTTTAAGTATGCCAATTTTTCTAAATTCAAATTTTAATTTACTTTTTAGCTTTTAATGTTTCCTTTAATTGTTTTACCTTCTTTCTCACAGTTATCTGCTGCTCTGGTTTCTCATTTATGTTTATTGATTTCTCTAATCACACAAAAAATATCTGTTTTTATTTATATTCTTGTACTCTTTTACATGTTTCTCTCATTTGACCACAGCCATGCTGGAGCACTACCTTTTGTAAAACAAATCGATTCTAGGACTTATTCTTTGTAAGCCTGGGACTTATTCTATTGGTCTAATTTGCTGAACCACTAAGTTATGGGAATGTAAACACATCAACATTGGTTGTCAAGTGATGTTGGGAGGACAAACGCAGACATACAAATATCTACATATATATATGTATGTATGTATGTATGTACATGTACATATATATATATGACGGGCGTCTTTCAGTTTCCATCTACCAAATCCACTCACAAGTCTTTGGTCAGCCCAAGGCTATAGTAGAAAACACTTGCCCAAGGTACCACACAGTGAGACTGAAGCCAGAACCATGTGGTTAGGAAGCAAGCTTCTTACCACCAAGCCATGCCTGCACCTAGCCACATAGATATATTTTATTCATGTAGATATTTCATAATAGTTTTCTAATTGCAGAAGGCTGCTACCCTCTATCGTCATGGTGAAAGTCATCTTTCCTGAATTACATTTTAGGTGATGTGTATTTTAATGGCAGTCACTATTATTTTACTTAGCTTCTAGTTGTGAACATTAATGCAGTTGATTCTGCCTAATTGCATAACCTCAATGAATGACATATTTATTCGATTAACTACAGTAGGAAATTAACCAAATTTGCATATTAGGCAATAAATTATGAGATTTCTGTAAATTATTAACGAGCAGTGAGATATTCATCACCATTACCATTTAATGTCCATGTTCTAAGCTGTCATGAGTTTCATGGTTTGACAGGATATGAGGAGTCCAAGGACAGCATCATGCTCCAGTGTCTGCTTTGGCATGGTTTCTACAGCTTGGTGCCCTCACAGCAGTGACTTTACAACGTATTGCAGTTAGCTGTGTGGTAAGAAGCTTGCTTCCCAACTACATGGTTCTGAGTTCAGTCCCACTGCATGGCACCTTGGGCAAGTGTCTTCTAGTGAGTGGATTTGGTAGACAGAAACTGAAAGAAGCCTGTCATGTGTGTGTGTGTGTGTGTGCGTCTTCTACCACTGCTTGACAACTGTTATTGGTGTGTTTACATCCCTGTAACATTAGAGTTTTAGCAAAGGAGCCTGATAGAATAAGTACTTGGCTTAAAATAAAACATGTACTGGGGTCAATCCAGTGGACTATAAATTCTTCAAGGGGGTGCCCCAGCATGGCTGCGATCTAATGACCAAAGCAAATAAAAGAATATAACATATATTCTGATAATATAATAAAATAAGAATAAACATTTTTTTTCTACTGACAGCATGTTTTACATAAAGATAATTTACTTAACATCCTGTAAAAGCTTCTTTTTTTATTGATATGCATTAGCATAAAAACCGTTTCACTTATCTCCTTTCATATATTTCAATACCCTTTGATATTCTTCAATTACCCAGTGGCTTTCACATTATTTAACTCATTATCCTGAAGATAACAATTATGTAGACATTATTGACTATGTTCTACTCAGTCCAAGCCTTTTAAAAAATCTATTTATATATCTATTTATTCCCCCTGGAATATATTTTCTTTATATGTATTAGAATAACGTGTGTTTGAAAACAACATTTCTATTTGGTTTAACCATATCCTTTTACAAATTGTAACTATAACGAAGATTTCTTTATTCAAGAAATTTATTGCACAATCAAATATAAGATAAAATTACACCAGAATCTGAATTTTGATAGTCTTCAATTCATTGAAATAGTAAAATGAAACTGATATATTTCATTCTTTTGCCATCAATTGTTTATAAGCATTTAGTGCAGACTACAATCATTTTAATACAATGTGAAAATGGATGCTTCCAGAATCCCTTTTTTGCATTTCAAATCAAGTGTTCAATTTTGTGCTACATTTAGTGAATATTTTACTAATACTTTTCTAAGCAGTTCCAAGCAATACAGATTTTTTTGCAGGATGTTTTTATTAAGAGCTAACCTTAACTGTTTTTGACACTATACTTGTCCAACTTCCTCATATTGTCTCAGAAAGTTCTGACCTATTTCTTGAAACTTTGTAGACCATAAAATGCCCTTTCATTAACATTGACAAACACAATATCAGGTCTCTTGTGTCTACATCCAGAAGGTCTGAATGTTAATGTGTAATGATAGGATTTTAATCCGTTATTTTTAACATACTGTATCTGTGCCACTTAGAAAGCCATTTTGCAGTCACTTATCCTAATAGAAACAGCAACCAAATCTCCCTCAAATCACACCCAACAGAAGAGGATCCCAAAATTTTTTGACCAAAAACCCCTTTAATTCAAATGTATTTTCCCATGTATCGCAGAGTTTGAAAGATCAATCTACTTGACAAATTTTCAACTCTACTCATGGACCCACAGTACTTTCTTTGTAGATCCCTAGGAATTTATAGACTCCAGTTTTGGAACCACTACCCAACAATCTTTTAAGGAAAGTTACATTACATAATGTGGTCCTAGATATATCTGTCTGAAAAAAAAAATGGGACAGTTATGGCCAGAATGTCTTTGGATCATAAATCAACTAAGTCAGGGCGACCTGACAACAACAGTAACCAGATTTAGGTACTTCAAGGATGTGTGGCTCAGTTTAGGAAAAAATTATTATTTTGTAAAATATATATCACTTGAATTGATTTTAGAATAAGAGACAATCAAGAGTAGTGATTTACACTAATCAAATCAGTGCACTATAGGAAACCTTTTGTTATCTCAGCCAATGAAAAAGAAGTTTATGAATCCATATATTAAAATTTTCCCTTCACTTTGTCAAACAGAATTATTTTATTTATTTATTTATTTATTTATCTATTTATTTTTATTTGTCTAAATGGATTCTTGTGATGCAAATGATATTGAAAGGTCTTGCAGCTGAAATAGTCTCAGCTTTCTACCAAGTATTAATCTTCAAGAATTTTATGCATTCATTTGAATAATTTCCATCTCTGTTTTCACATAAGGTCTCTTGTTTAATGGGACTGTATATATACATATATATATATATATATATATATATAGCATGTGGGTGACTTTTTCCTTCACAACTCCTTGCGTAAACTTTGCTAAAATTTCATATTCTTCCCTTTTTTTATCATCTATAAAATTATCATAATGTATATTGATTCCCCCCTCATTCATTTACTTTCGCCATTATGAATAGGGTTTTTGGAAATAATTGCCCCTATCTGACCCACAAGATCTAATTTATGCTTCAACCCAGCTCACAAAGCCAAATGTGTTTGACACTTCTACTTTACAGTCACTTAATCTGCTAGAAATAGTTACTAAATCATACTCTACAGCATGCTGTAGTATGTTAAAAGGATCTAAATCATACCCTCAAACTATACTGTACAGTCTTAAAAGAAAGATACATTAGATGACAACTAGGCAGCAACATCTTTTTATCATAGGTCTGTTTAATTAGAGCTGACCTGGGGACAATAACAATAATCATTGTGTACCATTTTAACTTCATGCTGGTACCACTTCACAAAGGCTTGAGATCCCATTCTTCCAGCACAAGTCCATTAGATATTGAAGCACATTTTATCTTGGCAACATTGTTCATCTGTTTCAGCTGGATGTTTAACATTTTATATTTTACATTTTTACAAGTAACATTTCTATCAGAAGGGCAGACAGTGCCCATAATCTTTTAAAAGGGTAAAAACTCCCTTCAGTCATGAATGACCATGGGATTGCACCGAGAAAGTTCCCCTCCAAGGCACAAATCTGGGCAAGATTGTTTATGGAAGACCAGCAGTCACCCAGGCATACCAGCCTCTCCTCCTCATGCCACTGATGTTATCTAAGGGAAAGGCAAAGGCCAATACAGCTTGGTACCAATGACGTCGCAACTCATTTCTACAGCTGAGTGAACTGGAACAATGTGAAATAAAGTGTCTTGCTCATGAGCACAACACACAGCTCAGCCCACTCAATCAAACTCACTACCTCATGATTGTAAGCTCAATATTCTAACCACAGAGTCATATACCTCAAAGAGGGATGTTGGAAAGTGTGCTCAAATTGGAAAGCTAATCTGAATGCCTGCAACAATGTGGAATAAATGTATCCAAGGTGCAAGATGGCAGCCTAAAGCCAGGTAATGAATTAAGCTTACCACTCAAACAAGCTGTAATAGGATTTAAACTCAGAAAATACTAAGAACTAGAACAGGCCTGGCCAATTCGAATTACATCGCGAGCCACTTTAATCACAGAAAGTTTTTTGAGGGCCGCTTGTATTCTTTATGCACTAATAATCAAATAATTAAATTACAGAATCAAGAATTTTTCATACTTTTCATTTGTTTAAAATTATAAATTTGTAGGCTATTGCTTTATTGCCACTTATAAATTTTTAATTTATTTTGAAACAAATGTTTTATACAAACAATTTTATTTTGAAATTAAACACAATACTTCAAGAAGTATCGAGCAGGCTGCAAGATAAAAGTCTGTGGGCCACATGCAGCCTGCAGGCCTCAGGTTGGCCAGCCCTGAACTAGAACAAACACTGCTAGACATCCCATCAGATGCTCTTACAGCTCCATTAGTTCACTACTCTAGATTGTTACTTGCTTTTTATTGGTCTTAAAAAGATGAAGGGAAAAGTTGGCTTCAGCAAGATTTGAACTCTGAACAAAAAGGATCAGGACAATACCATGGGCCAGAACAACAACAACCATAAGTTTTGAAATAAATCACTTTTATTGATGGAACTTGAAGGAGATAAAGTTATAACTACCATATTTTTCTGCACACAAGTCAAATTTTCAGACCAAAATTTACAACCAAAATAGGCAGGTTGACTTATACACCAAGATGACTCTGGAGAACCAAAAATTTTACATGAAATGCAGCAAGATTTGGAAATATAGTGGCAGTGTTTGAATGTTTGTTCGACATGTTTACACTATATACTATGTCAATTTGTATGTTGGAAAATAAAGCCCAAAGCTACATGAAATTTAAGAAAGAAATGATTTGAGATCAATTACAAGTGCCCTCAGTATTTAACAAGTATTTAAAGCCAACAAAATAGCCTGCATGCAGTCACTCATCCAGCTGGAAATGACAGCAAAATCTCATTCAAATTGTATCTTATTATTTTAAACTTGAAAACTCACATTGGGTAAAGTGGGGCATGATATACATATGAAACATGTAATGGTCAACAACTGATATGGAAGAATAAAAAGCAATGATGATCCCACAAGAAAAATTGACAAGGAATAGGAAGACATTAAATGTGAATAATTGTACAATATCAGTGGTAATGATTGACAAACAGTTGGGAACAAGTTTAACTCCACCACCATTTGGCAATTAGTGTTGGTTTGTTTACATTCCCATAACTAAGTGATTTGGCAAAAGATACTGATAGAATATGTACCAGACTTAAAATAAGTAATGGACCGATTTGTTCAACTAAACCCTTCAAAGCATTGCCCCAGCTTCGCGGTAGTCAAATGACTGAAATAAGTAAAAGATAAAAGATACCATAATGCCTTAGTCCCCAACATTTTTTGCACCATGGGCCAGTTTCAGTCAAGATAATTTTTCTACAGACTGGTGGATTTCACACAGATCAAAACACAATAAAGTGCAACAAATATGATTTAATTATAACAAATATATATTACATATATAATACAAAAACACCCTGTTGGTTGCAATAGTTATCATCATTACTATCATTATCCTTTAATGTCTGTTTTCCATGCTGGCATGGGTTGGATGGTTTGACAGGAGCTGGCCAGCTAAAGAGCTATCCAAGCTCCAATTATGTTTTGGCATGGTTTCTATGGTTGGATGCCCTTCCTAACGCCAACAACTATACAGATTGTGCTGGGTACTTTTACATGGCATGAGTGCATTTCACATAGAACCAGCACAAGTGCATTTTACAAGGCACCAGCATGAATGCATTTTATATGGCACCAGTACTTATAAGACAAAGACTTCTCTGCTGGGAGAGGGAGTGGGGGCATGGCCATAAAGGACATGTCTGTATGTATGTATGTACGTATGGCCACGATTTTACTTCTCTTCTCAAGTACAGCAAATCACCAAAGTCTCAATCCCTTGTCATCTGCTCATTAAGACCCAATATCTGAAGATCCTTTCTCACCATTTCATCCTACAATTTTCTAGGTCTACCCTTTCCACAGGTTCTCTCCACAATTAGTCAATAAAAGAGAAATAGAATTAAGAAATTTTTTCTTTCTGTGTGGGCCAGTACCAAATGATCCACTGCCTTGTACTGGTCCATGACCTAGTGGCTGGGGTCCCTGCAAAGTAGTATAATAATAATTTCTAACAGAAGCACAAGGCCAAAAATTTGTAGGGAGCAGAGAGTTGGGGTGGGAAATAGTCGATTATATCAATCCCAGTATTGAACTGACATTTAATTTTATAGACTTCAGAAAAATGAAAAAGCAAAGTTAACCATGGCAGGATTTGAACTCAGAACACAGAGTTGTAACTAAATATACCATAGGACAACCTAACCAATCCACCTTCCCCAATAGTTTTATAAACAATGACAATGGTGTAATAAATGCTGGTGGCTGTAGGGGTGGTAGTAGAGTTACTGGTGCTACTGCTGCTGTTGATGATGATGATGATGATGATGATGATGATGATGATGCTGACGACGACGATGATGACGGCGACAACGACAGCGACATCAACAGTGATGGTGGTGGTGATGGTGGCAGTACCAGCACAGCACGAGTTCCTACTTTTCTTCCCCTTGTTTCATCCCTTTCGCACTATTTATCTCTAGTGCGGGCAATCATTTTCAACCTCCTCTAATCTCAGGGCATCCAGATCAAGAGACTTCATATCTCTCTTGCAGACGTCCTTGAAATGAAGATGAGGTCATCCTCATGCTCATAAGGTCTCTCTTCAATAAAGTGCATTCCTTCTATTCACTTTTCTTGTTTGTTACAGAACAAAGATAAAGATTATGGAAAGATTAAGGATTTCAAACATACATATAGTCCTTTATCTTTTGTCTTTTATTTATTTCAGTCATTGGATGGCAGCCAAACAGGGGCATCACCTTGATGGCTTAAGTCAAACAAATTGATCCCCGTGTTTGTTTTCTGAAGTCTGGTACTTATCTTATCAGTCTCTTTTGCTGAGCCACTAAGTTACAGGGATAAGAGAATAGACAAACAACACTGGTTGTCAGGCAATAGGGAGACACACTCAAACCCAAACACATGCACATACACATACATACACACACACACATACACACATGCACACACACACACACACACATGCACACACACACTCACCACACACAACAAACTTCTACAAAGTTTCAATCCACTAAATTCCCTCACAAAGCACTGGTTAGCTCTTGGCTATAGTTAAAGACATTTGCCAAAAGTGCTGTGCTATGAGATTGAACTCAAAACCATGTGGTTGCAAAGCTATGCCTGTATGTATAAGAAGTTTGTCCAGAGAAGTTTATTTACTAGATTGAGCAGGTTGAAAAAAAAATGACAGCGTAGCCTCCCCACCTCATCACCCTAAATCATTCTGCTTCAGTTTATGTACATGTGAAGCAAAATACTCATCCCTTATAGCTTTGTTATGATTAGAACATCTAAGCTGTGTGAAAAGCATGAAACCTTAAAAACACATGTTCACAAATCCCCAGTCATCTAACAGAGAAAAGCAAATATTAACCATATATAGTCTATTTTGGAATGAATGAATGAATGAATGAATGAATGAAGTAAGGAAGGAAGGAAAGAAGAAAGGGTGGAAGGAAAGAAGGAAGGAAGGAATAACATTTTTAGAGTACTAATATTATTTAAAAGCAGACATTTATATTTATCAAAGAATAATGAATGATATGATGCAAAGTTATATAAATAATTTAAGAATAATGGGAGTTGATATTTAAATATACCAATCATGCTACACAGCTGGAGAACAGAAATCTCATGAGGCATAAAAGAAGAAAATGCTGTCCTTATTTATTTAAATAATGTATTCATATAAGGTAAAGTATGTTCACTTGTTAAATTAGCAGTTATAATGAATACAACAGCCAAATAAACATGAAATATGTTCAAAGCCCTCTTGGTATAATGGTTCATGGTTATTTAGCAAAGAATGACACAAGAGAATGATAGTTATTTAATAAATAACCAACATACTTTGAGGTTATAAAATGATTTTTTTTTTTTTCTAATAGAAAAGTGGGGGGAATTAAAGTGTACAGTAAAAATGTAAAAAGAACTGTAGAGTATATAAGCATACAATGAAGTTTAACATTAAATTTAATTCTTTATATTAATTTTAAACTTTCTTTTGATGAGATTTAAGGTAAAAATAAGATTGAAATTTTGATCAATATAGATAATAGTAAAAATACATAAAAACTTACTTGTCCTGATCATGCAATCGTTGTAAATCTGTCACTTGACTTTGTAACTTTTCCACCAATGCAACGACAGGTAAAAGATCTTGAAATTCAGAATATTCCACCTTATCTTCAATTGGTTCTTCAGTTTCCTTTTGTGACACTTTTGCTTTCCTAATGCTATTATTTCTGCTTTTTGTAGTTAACTTTTTAGGCTGTAAACTATTAACACTTGTAAAAAAATGTCTTGTTGGTGAGGAAGTTGTACTTGATAGAAACTTTACCTGAGTTGTTCTAGGTGGCCGTCTTTGATGATTAATGGTAGCACTGTCTGATTTAGTGGTATGCAATATACTAGCTGTGTGTGTGTTGTCATTACTGCTCAATAGATTGGTACCCATAGTTGGTGCAGTTGTAGTGGTTTTTGCATCAGGTAGATAGCTATTGGATTTGGTCCCTATAGTACGACTGCGACTGTCAGGAGTTTGATCAAACTCTGTGGTCAACTTGCTTCCTGTAAAGGCTTTTGCTGTTACTTTCAGAACATCTATACAAACAGCTGTCTTAAACAATAATAATAGACACAAGTAATTTGCGTAAAGAAGCATTTCTAAATATTTTAAAATTTTATAATTTCAGAGAATATTTTTTTTTTCCTCTTTGTTCTTTCTTTTCCACTGTCTAAAATTCAATGTGTTTACTTTTTGCTTCTTTTTTTCCTGTCAACCATGAACATTTCAGTAATGACTTTCACACATCTATCTGAAATTACTAGCCTATAAGTATATTTTTAGGTTTATATACTTCAATATTTATGTGAAGATTATGTATCTAGTTAATTATACATACACAATGTTGCATCAATGTATATCTGATTATAGACATAAATGATATGAAAGTTTTGTGTGATAAAAATAAGTAGGTATCCCTGTGTGACATCTGCTTGTGTGTAGTTCAGTTAATAGATTTAGATTGATAAATATTTTTTTTTTTTTCAAATCTTGATACAGGAAATTAACTTGAAATCCTTGCATCAAATACCCTTTTAGTTAAAAAAAAAAAAAGACATTAGTAACCTTACTGCATCTACCTCTCTTCTGTCTACACTTCAGTCACTTTCTCTGTCACCTCTGCTACTCCTGCTGATGCTGCAACTCTTTATGGATGGCAAATGGGAGATGAGGAAAAGCCAGGCCTGGCTTCAGCCAGAAGTTGTGTGTATGAGTATATACATATATGTGTGTATATATATATATATATATATATATATATATATATATATATATATATATATATATATATGTTTGCATGTGTGAATGGAGTGTGTGTTTATGGGTGGGTGAACAATGGTTATAGTACCAATTGTAGTAACATCAATGGCTTGTTGCTGCTGTACTGAGGGTTTTGGTTGTGGTAGTGATGGTGGTGGTGGTGGTGGTGGTGGTGATGGTAGTGGTGGTGGTAGTGGTGTTGCTGCTGCTGTTATTACTGCAACTGCTAGTTGCTGTCAGTGGTTGTGCTGGCACCAGATAAAGGACAGCAATTAAAATGTTGACAGTACTGTCAGCGGTGCCAGGTAATGATGGTTATAATAATAATGGTTAAAATATTTCGGATGGCAATGTTAAGGCTGCTACTGCTGTTGCTGGTGGTGATGATGATGAGGATGAGGTCAAGAAGCTGAACTCTCCTAAAGTTCTAAAAATAGAAATTTGATACATGTGTGTGTGTGTGTGTGTGTGTGTGTGTTTGTATGTGTGTGTGTGTGTAATTGATTTACAGTATTTTATGTTTGTTTGTTTTTTGTTACTTTTTTGTTTCCTTCTTATGTATTTGTTCCTGCCCCCAAACTACAGTGTCTACTAAACAGTCTGGGGAGCATACAACTTCCCATGGAGAAAGTAGTTATCAACTTACTACAACTGTAGTAACAAAATGAGAGAAAGGCTCCTCTGATATATTAACACTAGCAGCAGTGAGGCCAACTTCCTATTGACAGAGGCTGACTAAAAAGCAGCTCTTCACCTCATCAACAATCTCACTCTCTTTCTCTTGCTGTCTCCTTCTCTCTCTCTCTCTCTCTCTCTATCTTTTTCTTCTCTCTCTCTCTCTCTCTCTCTCTCTCTCTCTCTCTCTCTGTATTCCTTCTCTCTTTCTCTCTCCCATTCACATTCATATACCATAGAGAGACTTAGATAGTGCTTTTGTCAACAACAGATTTAGACATTTAGAGATGCTGGAAGATTGACACACACTGTTGTACACATCCATCCGCTATGCACACATACACGCACATACATATATCTCTCTCTCTATCTATCTATCTGTCTATATATATATATATACAGATAAATACACATACATATTTACACTCATGCACACATGCACAGACTCACACTACACACACACAGACAGACAAACACACAGACACACACACCTATTCTTTAACTGACTTAGAATTAATATAAACACTGTAGGAAAATACCCTCCTCTACCACCATTATCTATCACTGTATATATGCATGTATGTATATGCAGTGGGCTTCTTTCACCCTAAGTGAACCCAAAACCTCATGGCTGGAAAGCAAATCTCTTAACGACAGAGCCATGCATGCACAAGCCCAGGAGTGGCTGTGTGGTAAGTAGCTTGCTTCCCAACCGCATGGTTCCGGGTTCAGTCCCACTGTGTGGCACCTTGGGCAAGTATCTTCTGCTATAGCCTCGGGCTGACCAAAGCCTTGTGAGTGCATTTGGTAGACAGAAATTGAAAGAAGCCCGTCGTATATATATATATATATATATAT
>NC_068982.1:38179214-38182863 GCF_001194135.2 Octopus bimaculoides | reverse complement strand
TGTGTGTGTGTGTGTGTGTGTGTGTGTGTGTTTGTGTCTGTTTTTGTCCTTCCAGCATTGTTTGACAACCGATGCTGGTGTGTTTACGTTCCAGTAACTTAGCGGTTCGGCAATAGAGACCGATAAAATAGGTACTAGGCTTACAAAGAATAAGTCCTGGAGTCGATTTGCTAGACTAAAGGCAGTGCTCCAGCATGGCCACAGTCAAATGACTGAAACAAATAAAAGAATAAAAGACTATATATATATATATATATATATACATACATATACATACTTATATATATATATCTATGTATATATACATATGCATACATTTATGTTCCCAATGGAAAAGGAAAAAGACAATCAGCTAGCATTCTTGGACATATTAATAACACACACCAAGTATGGATTCAGGACATCCGTATATTGCAAGCCAACCTTCACTGGACATATACCTCAACTTCAATTCCCACCATCCATACAGTGTAAAGAAAGGGATTGCTCAGTGCCTAAAACTTTGAGCAAAGAATATAAGTAGTGATTGTGATACCCACCACGAAGTAATGATCAAGCTCAGTAACAATCTATTAAGCAACATTTACCCCAAAAACATACTATCCACTCCAACTGTGAAGAAAAGAGAGGATGAAACCAATAAACTGTCCACAGTCTGTCTACCCTATGTGAAAGGCCTCTCTGAAAAGATACAAAAGGTATGCGGCCCATATGACATCAGGACAGTATTCAAGAGTATTACAACACTTAGCAAACATGCAGCCCCTCAAAATAAGGGTAAAGGAACATTGCAAAGCTGTGACACGAGGAGATATTGATAAATCGGGTATAGTTGATCATGTATGGAAAAATAGAGACCACCTCTCCCTGTGGGATGAAGTTAAAATAATAGACAAAGAACACCACTGGAAAATACGAAAACTAAAGGAAACAGCACATATGCTAGGACACAACAACCTCCTAAGCAGACCGAGTGCAGATATGAATAGCATATGGGAACCTGCATTAAGGAAGGATAGGAAAATATTAGATTTATAATCCCATGGGCATATAGCGTAGTGGTTAAGAGTATGGGCTACTAATCCCAAGATTCTGAGTTCATTTCCAGGCAGTGACCTGAATAATAATATTAATAATAATAATAATAATAATAATAATAATAATAATAATAATAATAATGATGATGATAATAATAATAATGATAACATTGAAAAAATACCTTAGGAATGAGAACCCAGGTTCAAAATTTCCCCAAGACACCTGATGAAGGCTGGAGGGTATATCAGCCGAAATGTTGTGTTAACAACAAACGAGATGAGGACAAATATCTGTCAAATGTAAATAATGTAAATAATCTATGTGTCTCTGTGTGCGTGTGTGTATGTTTACGTATGTATATATACATACATGAACATACGCACATACACAAACACATACTTATACAACAGGTTGGCTTGCAGCTTCTACCTGCCTAATTCTAAATGAGAAGTTGACATCTGCCATAGTGCCCATGAACCTGGTTAAAGAGATCACCAGAAGAATCTCCAACCTGTCTTCAAGTAAGACATTTTCAATGTTGCAGCCCAGTGCTACAACATGGCCCTGGTTATCAACAGTTTTAAGGATAAGTTTTGTTACACACTTGACCTTAACTCTACCAAGAGAAAATGCCACTGAAAAGTTTTGTAGCTCTCACCCCTCTTCTCCCTGAATATAAAGACTTGTGTAGGTAGGATCTTCCTTAGTTTAATTGATAAACACTCCCCACAAATACATAGATACAGGAAAAAATATACTGTGAAAGTTTCTTTAAGCTGTGCATAAAGAAAATTATAGTAAGTGAACTCATACTTGAAAGAGAGTCAAGATGCTCATGCAGAAGCAACATAGCATGTCTCTCTTTTTCTTTTACTCTCTTTTACTTGTTTCAGTCATTTGACTGCTGCCATGCTGGAGCACTGCCTTTAGTCGAGCAAATTGACCCAGGACTTATTCTTCATAAGCCTAGTACTTATTCTATCAGTTTCTTTTGCCAAACCACTAAGTCAAGCGATATTCGGTGGACAAACACAGAGACACAAACACACACACATATATACATATATACGATGGGCTTCTTTCAGTTTCCGTCTGTCAAATCCACTCACAAGGCTTTGATCGGCCCGAGAGTCTATAGTAGAAGACACTTGCCCAAGGTACCACGCAGTGGGACTGAACACGGAACCATGTGGTTGGTAAGCAAGCTATTTACCACACAGCCACTCCTGCGCCATGTCTACTTAAAAGCAACACCGAAACTATTGTATATAAAGCAGAGGCTATGTCAAATGGACAGATGGACATGTAGAAATGTGTGAGCTTAGCAAAAAGGCCCTTCAGCACCAGATTTTACAATCACATTTTCTCCTTTAGTATACAGGAGAGGCAAAATATCACAACCCTAGCATGGAAAGAAGGTTGTTGAAAGAAGGTGCCATGGATTGCAATCTCAAATGCAGAGTACTAGTGAGGTACAAACCTTACTTCAACAGCAATAAGAGATGCAGATTTTGTTAAGCAAAGTAAAAAATTATACTAGAGAACTTATCCTTATTTGTTGTTGGTCATTTATATAAATTTGGTTCACTTTAGATCTTTCTCAACATTGATTTTCCTTCATAAATGGATTACTAGAGTTATCATGCGTGAAAATGTTTTTATTGCGAAAATTTATAGCGAAAATTATGAGCATTGTGTGATGTGTGTTGTTCTGTAGCCATCAGACTATATTAACTATAAGAGATATGTAACTGAAATAAAGAAAAAGATCTGGTTTTAAAACAATATGCATTGATCAAACTTTTAATTACATCTTTTGTGTTTCTGCTTGTTGATTAATTTATATTTTCTAACAGTCTTAAGGGTTGATCAGGTTTCTATTGAACTTATTGATTGCTATTTGCAACAGATAGTTTTAATATTCTGAGTTTAATTACAATTCTTTTTCCTTCCAAAACCATAACCTAGTACCTTCACAAATAAAAAGAAATGGAAACAATATTTTGGAGTTGGTTAAGCCAACTCTATTTTAAAACATTGTTCCATTATTTTTTTATTACTTAGTGAAATTAAAGAAACAGAAATGCATGTGTTTGTGTGTGTGTGTGTATTTATATACATGTATTTGCATGTGTGTGTGTGTGTGTGTGTGTGTGTGTATGTGTGTGTGTACATACTTTATTGTTTTAGTGAATGCCCTACACAAAGATATTTTATGAAATTACTTCCTTCATTGGACTCGAAACTCAGCTTGCAAAGACTTATTGGGGCAAGCGAAAAGCAAAATCGGGATAGCACCTGTGCCCAGCATCGCCTTTCTGGCACTTGTGCCCGTGACATGTGTAAGGATTTTCGAGCAAGATCATTGCCAGTGCCCCTGGACTGGCTCTTGTGTGGGTGGCACATAAAATACACCATTTTGAGCGTGGCCGTTGCCAGTACCGCCTGACTGGCCTTCGTGCAGGTGACACGTAAAAGCACCCACTACACTCTTGGAGTGGTTGGCGTTAGGAAGGGCATCCAGCTGTAGAAACTCTGCCAAATCAGATTGGAGCCTGGTGTTGCCATCCGGTTTCACCAGTCCTCAGTCAAATCGTCCAACCCATGCTAG
>NC_068982.1:38177756-38179169 GCF_001194135.2 Octopus bimaculoides | reverse complement strand
TCTGGGTTCAATCCCACTGCTTGGCACCTTGGGCAAGTGTCTTCTACTATAGCCTCAGGCCGACCAAAGCCTTGTGAGTGGATTTGGTAAACGGAAACTGAAAGAAGCCCATCGTATATATGTATATATGTATATATGTATATATGTATGTATGTATGTGTGTGTTTGTGTGTCTGCGTTTGTCCCCCCACCATCGCTTGACAACCTATGCTGGTGTGTTTATGTCCCCGTAACTTAGCGGTTCGGCAAAAAGAGACCGATAGAATAAGTACTAGGCTTACAAAGAATAAGTTGTGGGGTCGATTTTCTCGACTAAAGGCGGTGCTCCAGCATGGCCACAGTCAAATGACTGAAACAAGTAAAAGAGTAAAGGGTAAAGAGAGTGACTATATGTAGGAATGATGGATGTATTTTTTAAACTGTAAAAACTTTATAATTGTGAAAGATCTATTCTTTTATCCTTTCTTTTACTTGTTTCAGTCATTAGAATGTGGCCAGGCTGGGGCAGAAAAGGTTTTGGTCAAATGAATCGACTCTTGCACTTTTTTTGTAAAGACTCAGTAAACAAACACTCTATATTAATATAGTAAGCACAAATATTTTACATCAATGGGCATTTCTTATCACACATGGAAAAGTCATTCATTTCAATTAGTTAGCCAATATCTTTGAATGGGAACTAGACTCCTTCTGCTATTTCCTTAGAGTACTTCAGAAAATAAGATATTTTCATTTTAATCTAATTACAGCCAATTAACATCTGACAAAAGTCAAGTCATTCATGTATGACTATTTTTAACCTATTCCATACAAATTGAGGGAAAAAATGAGAAAATGAGAAAGCCTTCAAAAAGAGAGGTTTAGAAGCATTTTTTTTCCACATTCTTCTAGATTTCTTTTAAACTAACATTAAGATTTAATATTTCCCTTAATTATATACACACACACACTCACACACACACACACTTACACACACACACACTGAGGCTAACTCAATGATTTTCTTGCCTTTTCCTTTTTCTTTGTTTTTGTTCTTTCTCTTTTTATTTAATTTAGAAATGGCTATAATTCACTTCCAGGGTAAATAGTATCCTACTAGAGTTACCCAATATTTTCTCAGTACTCAAATTTCCGCCCACATTTCTTGAGAGTCACTACAGTGAATACAGCATTCTTTTTATTTATTCAATTTGGCTATTTATTTTGGATTTAAAATGTTTCTATCATTATTACAAAAAGTAGTAGGATACTTAATATGAAACTTAAAACTGCTTAATAGTCATAAACATCAGTAGCTATACTTACTGTACCAATGAAAATGGATTACCTTTGTACATTTTCACTCAATACACTGATATAAATGAATATAAATATATATATATATATATATATATATATATATATATATATATA
>NC_068982.1:38176641-38177378 GCF_001194135.2 Octopus bimaculoides | reverse complement strand
ATATATATATATATATATATATATATATATATATATATATATACACACACATATATACATACACACACACACACACACACATATAGGTTAGTAGACTTAGTGGTTGGAATAACTGTCTAAGGGATAAGAACGTCTGTTTTTACTACCGGTATAAGTTGCCTATGTTAACCCTGGGCATACATATGCAAGCATATTATGCTCATAGGATACAAGCAATAACAAAATAAACAAGGGTTTATCAGGAATCAAATTTAAATTAAGCAGAAAATGGAGAAAATTCTTGATCAACAGACAAATTGACTACCATCGATTATTTTTTTTGATACAAAACTTTATCACTTCTAGCAGCCGTTTCTGCCTCCAATGTCCCTCAGCACTGCTAAAGAAAATTCTGAGAATAATATTCATCATATTCTATAGCACATCTGATCTGGTACATGGAGCTTCCTCCAGAGTGAAGAAAATACATAAAATAAGAGAAGAGAAAAGAAAAGCACCTCAAAATGAAGAAAGAATGCTTAATATATTTGAATCATACCATTTTACCCTTTCTTTTCTCTTCTCTTCTTTTATTTGATGTATTTTTCTTCATTCTTATGAAGCTCCATGTACCAGATCGGATGTACTATAGAATATGACGAATATTATTCTCAGAATTTTCTTTGGCTGCGCTGAGGGACATTGGAAGCAGAAACGGCTGTTAGAAATGATAAAGTTTTATATTGAAAAATAATAAT
>NC_068982.1:38174248-38176392 GCF_001194135.2 Octopus bimaculoides | reverse complement strand
TATATATAGGAGAGAAATGCAACTGTATGGATGATGGTGTGCTTGCAGTAAATGATTTGGCAAAGAAAGAGGTTTGGAGATGCCATTATGAAAGACTGCTGAATGTGGAGAATGAATGAGAGGAGGAGAGTCTGCCAAATGTTGAACCAGTTGAGGTACCTGCTATCTGAATCATCAGTACTTTGGTAGATAAAACAATTAAGGATATGAAGGCAAGGAAAGTCCCCGGCCCATCAAGAATCACTGCTGAGATGGTCATAGCCCAACTAATTAGGCAGAGAGTTAGTGTAGATGAGATGCAGTTTGGTTTTGTGCCAGGGAGAAGCACCACTGATGCTATATTTCTGGTAAGGCAGCTGTAGGAGAAATATCTAGCCAAAGATAAACCTCTGTACTTGGCTTTTGTTGACTTGGAGAAAGACTTTGATAGAGTTCCTGGATCCCTTAACTGGTGGTCAATGTGGAAATTAGGGATAGACAAGTGGTTGGTGAGAGCTGTACAAGCCCTGTACTGGGATGCTGTCAGTAAGGTGAGGGTTGGCAATGAGTATAGTGAAGAATTCCAAGTAGTTGTAGGGGTTCACCAAGGATCAGTCCTCAGACCCCTCTTATTCATTATAGTCCTCTCGGCAATAACAGAGGAATTTAAGACAAGCTGCCCCTGGGAGCTCTTCTATGCTGATGACCTTGTTCTTATAGCTGAATCACTACCAG
This sequence comes from Octopus bimaculoides, assembly GCF_001194135.2. Lineage (NCBI taxonomy): Eukaryota > Metazoa > Mollusca > Cephalopoda > Octopoda > Octopodidae > Octopus > Octopus bimaculoides. The sequence goes on along the minus strand of NC_068982.1, from coordinate 38,175,678 downwards.
AACTAGAGAACAAGAACCAAAGTTCTAGTAAGTAGGAAGGCGAACACATCACAAACTCCTTCAGATAGATGGCCCTGCTCAATCTGTAGAAAAGGCATAGGTAGAAACTCCATAAAATGTACCCAGTGTAAGCTATGGATGCATAAGAGGTGCAGCAACATCAAAGGAAGGTTAACTGGGATGATAGCTTTTGTGTGCAGCAGATGTACAGTGGCAAGAAACACTGCAGATGCTCAGAAAACAGATTCCGTCACATGCCAGGGGAAGAAACAAGAAGGAGTTGATAGTGTCCGTTACCTAGGTGACCAAGTCTGTAGTGGGGGTGGATGCTCAAAGAGCATTGCTACTAGAATAAGAATAGCCAGGGCAAAGTTCAGAACTTTCATCTAATTCTTCCAAATCTTTCTGATAAAACTGTATTGAAACCACTTGTGGGGAATTTCTCTTTTTTATCACAGCAGCTGGTCACACACCATGCATTTGGTATTTACAGTGGTCCATCCATATCATTTTTTGGTGAAAATGAAATCTAATGTAAATGTGTATGATATGTAAATGTAAAGTGATGCTGAGGATGATGATCTCTCTCTCACACACAAACACACACACACACGCACACGCACACACACACACACACACACACACACACGCGCACACACACGTACGCACACACATGCACGCATGCATGCACTTTTACAAAATGAACTGTTATTTTTTCAGAAGCAATGTTGGATTATTTTTTTATTTATTTGAGAAATAAAGTTAACCCTTTTAAGAGTGAAATTAAATTTCATGACTTTTTCAGTAATGATGTTAAATATCTACCAAAAAAAGTTAATAGAATTGGTATTTTCTGCAAGTCACATTGCCTCAGTAAACTTGACATATTTTAACAACACGACATTCCTCAATATAAGAAAGATTAGTACATAAAACCACTTTCTGTGATTAAGGGTAATGAAAATATGAATGGATATATCTGATTTCTGCAGCAAAAAGGGTTAATTTATTGTAAATTATCTGAATTGTTGTTGTTGTTGTTATCTAGTCCCCGGCTCAGTTCCAATCGTGCAACCCATGATCAAAGATATTCCAACCATGTCTAATCCATATTTTAGCAATATATTAGATAATAATCTAATGTTTCATTTCCTTATTTAAGACAGTAGAATTTGATTTGTGAGAAACTTGGTTGGCTTGGCTTTTGCATTTAGTTATTTATTTCCTTCCTCTGTCTCAAGAGTTATGAATCTATCAACTTGACTTTTGTCATATGTTAATAGACAGCAATTAGATTAAAACGAAAATCATTTATACTCTGAAATATTTAGAGAGAATATTCTATACCTCACATGTGTGTGTATATATGTGTGTGTGTGTCATATATATATATATATATATATATATATATATATATATATATATATATA
>NC_068982.1:38172106-38173822 GCF_001194135.2 Octopus bimaculoides | reverse complement strand
GCCCTTCCTAACGCCAACCACTCCGAGAGTGTAGTGGGTGCTTTTACGTGTTACCTGCACGAAGGCCAGTCAGGTGGTACTGGCAATGGCCATGCTCAAAATAGTGTATTTTATGTGCCACCCGCACAGGAGCCAGTTCAGGGGCACTGGCAACGATCTCGCTCAAAAATCCTTACACATGTCACGGGCACAAGTGCCATATATATATATATATATATATATATATATGTGTGTGTGTGTGTGTGTATGTGTTGATGTCATACAAGTTAGTGAATAAATGGCAGTAACATACATGTGCGTGTGTATGTGTGTTTGCATGCATGTATATATATGTATGTATGTATGTTCGTTTGTAAGGTAAGTCCTTTATGTCCTTTCTCTCATCAACCCATCTTCCTAACACCTCCTTTCCTTCCCCCCAGCCATGCTCACCACCACTGTATTTCCCTCCTTCATGTACCTACCAGCACACAATATGTCCCACTTGAATCCCTTGCTCACGGTATATCCTCCTAATATTTATTCTCTCTCCCTGTGCCCACTTATTACATTCCTCCATCACCAGCTACCAGTCTCCTTTCATTATATTGTGAACTCATCCGTACACACACCCTTTCCAATCCCTGGTCCACTTCACCATACACACATCCCTGTAACGTGGGTGTATGGCCCCTATCCCATCCTCATAGCATCATCACCATCTTCTCTCTACTCTCTCTGCCCATCTGAAGTAACCATGTTTCTCTTCTAATGCAAGACACCTTTTTCTTTCCCTCAGTATTACTCTCCTCCCTGCCCCCTCTCCCATAATCGTGGGGTTATACCCTGCAATTTACTAGGTAACTTCACCGGTGCTGGTGCCATGTAGTACACTCTGTAAAGTGGCTGGTGTTGGGAAGAGCATCCAGCCAAAACAGATACTGAAGTTTGGCACAGTCTACTGATTTGTCAGTTCCTGTGAAACCATCCAACCCATGCCAGCATGGAAAACAGATGTTAAATGATGATGATGACGACAACGACAATGGCAGCGACAATGACAACACGACATACTTGATGATATTGTGTACTTTTTATTTATTCATTCATTCATAAGATGGGGCTCAACAACACTCATCTTCATCTTCTGTTATAATTCTATTCATATTTGGAATGCATTATAAGAATATAAATAAACACAGCACTTGTTGCTTACTTAACTGCTCGAGAATGATGAAAGAGAAATTAATTTCAGCAGGATATGAACTACAAACATAAAGAACAGTAACTAAATACTGCAAGGCATTTTGCCCACCGTTCTTACCATTCTTTCAATCCATCACCTCTGTTTTTATATTCTGGACTTGAAAATGGACTGCTAGTTCAGTGATACAATGGTTCCACTTGCTGGTTATTGTCATTTTATCAATGCACTGAACCTAGAATTATAAATTCCATCATACAGCTTGATAATGCTCTCAGGTGTCCTTACAATATGTGGCTATATCTCAGTTGGAAAATACTGGTCAAAATTGTTTAAACCACATGAATTTTAAATCTTGCCATGGCCAACTCAGATCTTTTCCCATCATGTTGTAAATAAAATCGCAGTATTATACTACAGTAAACTATCCAAAATTGAATATCAAAAAAGTTGCTTTTATTCATGGTTCATCAAAGGGATGGCTCTTTTCTTACTACATCAAAGATAAACAGAGTTATCAAAAATAAACAAAT
>NC_068982.1:38157967-38166849 GCF_001194135.2 Octopus bimaculoides | reverse complement strand
ATATATATATATATATATATATATAATCCGAAGAATACAGTTTTATATATCCATTGCCCTAGGGATTCAACAAATATATAATATTGTTCACAGATATATAATACTGTACACCTTGAATCATATACCCTCTCTATTGACAGATATACAAGTGATTTTTTTCCTGACTTATGAACATTTCAGCAACTTACACACACACACACACACACAAATATATGTATGTGGGGTGTGTGCATATATATAGGTATATATACATATAACTAAGTCAGAAAAAATATGCACTCCTATATATACGTCAATAGAGTGGGTATATTAATTGAAGTGTACAGAATTATATATCCATAGAAGACCACACCTGGATGCATGTAATGGAGTAACTTCCACTAAAGATACCTGAGGTACCAAGGGGTGTTGTGAAACCAGCTGACGGATTAATGTTTTAAGTGAGACGTAGTCTTTTGATCTGTCTTGAAAGGTTGAACTGACTCAGATTGTGACAACCTGCCCAACCCATGCCAGCTTGGAATGAGGATGTAAAAATGATGAGGAGGGGAAAGATGACGATGTTTGTGCATCTATTGTGTGTGTGTAGTATTGTTTATTTCTAAAAGAAACACGTACTTCTACAGAATTATTAGGATTGGGGCATTGTCAGTTGAAAAGAAATGCTTCATTTTTGAATAAAGTCGTTTGTACCAAAGTTTTTGAAGTCTAGAGTAGTGGTTCTCAACATATTATATATGGCTCTTGGAGGTCCATATATAATATTTTGTTGTTAAAATTTATCTACAATAAACTGGTAATATTTGTAGTGAAACCACCTTTCTCGGTTATTTATTTACAAATGCAAATGTAGCGGGTAACATCTATCTCTCTCCCGCCTTGGACCCTGCTGTGTCCATCACCCTGATTGACTCTTATTTGTGCTGCATTTGTCTCCAGTTCTGTTTCGTGCCAGGCTGCATACCGACCAATCATGGCCATCTAATAAGGTCACGTGAGAGAGTGTTTTTCTGATGCTTCTGGAGCCTCTTTTTACCTATAAATAGCCTACTTTATCCACGCCAGTTTGTCGCAGCTTCAGACCTTCTAAGGTCTGGTCGTTGACCACGTAACACCAACCAGCCAGTTTCCGGTGACGACATCAACACCAACGTTCAACTGTTTACTACAAGCTTCATCGCCAACGTCAACACGACGTCTCTACGTACACAAGCTACCAACAGCAACCAAACAGCGCCCGCACAGGTTCACTCAATACTGTTGTGAAATATCTTCACCAAGGTTAACAGAACTCAACCTGCGAAGACCATCTGTATCAAGTAGCCGGCTCGGCATAGAAGCCTCAACTTCACGACATGTGACTTAGCTCTGCCTCCATGCCTCAACCTCTTATATACAGACTTTCAATCTATTGTGTACCTTAACTGAGAACTGGTATTCCTTACCCTTGTGTTCAGGACTTTTAACGTCCTTATTATAGACTGTTTTCTATGCTCTGTATCTCTTGCATTCACATACATATATTTGTATACACACTCTTTGTTTACATGACAGCCTGTCTTATATTGTGTTTTATTATGTCGCATTCACACTCACACAGACATTCTAGTTGACAACCAATAAACCTTACTTTTATACATCTTTACCAGTTGAGTCTCTCTCTCTTTTCCTTGCTGGCATTTCCTCGCATTTCACATGTGCGTTCTCTTATGTTATAGTATATAATATATATTTTTGTGTCGACCGTGCGACGTGTTAAAAGGAGCCTGTTCCATTCGTCACCATTCTCCTTTGGTTTGCATGGTCGTTTTCCTACATATTTCTACAATACACAAAATATTTTAACAATCTTTTATACAATTCCTAATAATTTTTTAAACATGGAATTGATTATGAGGTCATTCCAAGTAAATTAGGAGTCAAAAGGTTCATAAGTGAACGTGCTTGAGAAATACTATCATAAAGCTCCAAAATTAAGTTGTTTTTTTCCTCCTGTTAGAAATAGTGGTATTTTTTTAGATCTCTTAATTCATGTCTTCTCTTTTTTGCAGACACTGTTGAGGATTTGGGATTGCTTCATCATTGAAGGACCTAAAATACTATTTCGGTTTTCTGTAGCCATTCTAAAAATACATGAGGCAGAACTTCTCAAACAAACAGATACAATCAGTTTGATGAAACATGTCAAATCTTGTGCAAAGCTAACAAATGATGTAGAAGAATTGGTCAAGGTAAAGTGGTTTTGTACTGAATCTAATCTCTATGGCTTATTCATTTTTCAAATCCATTCTTTAGAATACACAATAATTACCAGTAAGAGGCTATAAAATGACTGGGGTAGCTTCAAGGCATAGAGCTAAATCCAGTTTAATCAGTGATCAAACATAAAACTTTCTGAAACTTCTTTTATTTTCTAAATCTTATTCATATTGCATAGCATTGAGAGGCCATAACTGTGGCATTCAGCACTGGATTAACCATTAAGAACAATAAGCATGTGCTTAGGGAATCAAGGAAAGGGAGCACCATAGAAATGGTAAATGGTTTACATCACAAAAGAAATTTCTTCAGACTTGCTAAGATAATGTTTGGGATGCCTTATCTCTACTAAATATAGAAGCAGATGTGTTACATAAAATTAATTTTGAGGATTTGATCAAAGACTTTGTCATTTATCTTTTACTTGTTTTAATCATTGGACTGTGTCCATGTTGGGACATTGCCTTGAACAAATTGACCCCAATACTTATTTTTGAAATCTGGTGCCTATTCTATCAGTCTCTTTTCCTAAGCCACTTATTTATGGAGACATAAACAAATCAACACTGGTTATGAAACACACACACACACACACACACATGTTCATATATACATATATATATATATATATACACACATAAAACATACATACATACAAACATGCATACATACATACATATACATACATACATACATGCATACATACATACATACATACATACATACATACATACATACATACATACATACATATGCATGATGGACATCTTTCAGTTTCCATCTACAAAATTCACTTGCAATACTATAGTCAGCTCACTGCTATAGAAGAAAACACTTGCTCAAGGTTTCACAAAGTAGGATTAGCATCTTAACCAGCAAGCCTCCATTCCTTACTACTAAATCATTGGAACAAAATGGTTCAAGACCAATTAAATCAACAGTATCATTTATGTCAATGAGATGGTATCAAAAAGTTCCCAGACTATTTCTGAATGCGCCAACACACTTGTGTGCACAATGAGAGCTAGCAATGACCTTCGTGAGGTAGTGTGCCAAGTGACATCATTATGTTTAATTTAATTGTGAAATTTGTGTTTTTGTGATCATGTGTATGCTGTAGTCTGCAATTTTGTCATGGATAGTAAGTTGGAACAAAGAGCCAGCATGAAATTTTGGGTTAAATTTGAGAAGTCTGCAACAGAAACATTGAGAATGCTTCAGCAAGCTTACAACGATGAGGCAATGGGTTGTACACAATGTTTTGAGTGGCATGGGCACTTCAATAGCAGAATAACGTCCCTAGAACATGCTGAATGATCTGGAAGACTTGCCATAGCAGTCACCCACAAAAGTGTGGTGAAAATTCATCAGCTTGTGTATGAGGATCATCGAAAGACAATCAACAACATTGCTGATGTTGCCGGTCTGTGTATGGATCTGTGCAGTCAACCCTAACGTCTGATTTGAACATGCAGTGTGTCTCCGCCAAGTTTGTCCCCCACCTGCTGAGCACTGAACAAATTGAACATCATGTCAAAGTTTATCAAGATCTCCGCCAGCATACTGTTGATGGCCCATACTTTATGTTGAGAATCATCACTGGTGATGAGAGCTGGGTCTACGGGTACAACCCTGATACGAAGCAGCAGTCGTCACAATGGAAGAGGCCTTCATTTCCATGACCAAAGAAGGCATGACAGAGCTGCAGTTCAGTCAAGAGCATGCTCATCATTTTTTCAACATCCACAGTATTGTGCATGGAGAATTCGTCCCCCAGGGCCAGAACATCAATTGAGAGTTCTACTGTAATGTTTCAAAGCTTTTGAGGGAAGTCATTTGGTGAAAGTGACCAGATCTGAGGAGCATGCAGAATTGGATTCTTCACAACGAAAATGCACCTTGCCACCAAGCTCTCCTTACTCATGAGTTTCTCACCAAAAACATGGCATCATTTCTGCACCCACCCTATTCACAGGGACTTCCATCTCTTAACCAAGATGAAAATGCAGTTCAAAGATCATCGTTTTAACACCATTGCTGAGTTCTAGAGCAAATTGCAGAAGGGCCTCAACATGCTTACAGAAAACAACTTCTAGACAGGGATCCCAAAAGTGGCAGAAACGATTAGACCAGTGCGCAAGGTGACTATTTCAAAGGAGATGATGTTAAAACTTAGGTAAATAAGTTATTTTTGATTAAACATAACTAGTCCAGGAACTTTTTTGATACCACCTTGTAAAGTAGGCTGGCTCAAATATCATTGCTAGAATAATATTGAGAAGGCATTTTTGCTAATATGACATTGCTAAAGTAATCAAATAAGATATTATTATTTATATTCCAGGTAGCTTTTGAAGAACTTAACCCATTTCCTAAATGGCAGACAATCCGTGCCAAACAAGTCTATTACCAAAGTATGATTCAAGAACATTATAAATGGCAGAAAATTAATGAAAATAGCTTTTTGTTCAGTAGAGAAATTGATGAGGAGAAGGTTAGTTCAGTATTATATATTCTTACCAACAGAACCTCAAATTTGATCCAAGTAAATGTTTCCTTTTTCAATCCTTTTGTAATAGTAATTATATTGACCCCAGTGTTTCACTGGTACTTAATTTATCGACCCCGAAAAGATGAAAGACAACGTCAACCTCAGTGGAATTTGAACTCAGAATGTAAAGACAGACAAAAGGCTGCTAAGCATTTTACCTGGCATGCTAATGATTCTGCCAGCTCGACACCTTAAATAATAATAATAATAATAATAATAATAATAATAATAGTAATAATAATAATAATAATAATAATAATAATAATAAAACAACAACAGCAATAATAATTGTTTCTAATGTAGGCCCAAGGTCAACAATTTTTAGGGGAAAAGAGATAATTAGTGCCATCAAACCCAGTACTTAACTGGTGCATTATCTTATGAACCCTGGAGGGATGATGAGCAAAGTTGATCTCAGAAGGATTTTAACTTAATATAACAACAACAATAGCAGTAATAATCTTTTCTATTCTAGGCACAAGGCCCGAAATTTTGGGAGAGGGGGCCAGTTGATTAGATCGACACCAGTATGCAACTGGTACTTAATTTATCGACCCTGAAAGTATGAAAGGTAAAGTGACCCCAGCAGAATTTGAACTCAGAACATAAAGACAGACGGAATACTGTTAAGCATTTCGCCCAGTGTGCTAACGTTTCTGCCAGCTCGCCACCTTACAATAACAGTAATAATAATCTCTTCTAATCTTGGTAAAAGGCCAGCAGTCTTGAGATGAGAGTAAATCAGTCACATCACATCACAGACACACACAACAGTACAGGACTGATGCTTAACTGATTGTCTTCAAAAGTGTGAAAGACAAAGTCAATCAATGTAAAGAGCTAGAAGAACTGCTACTAGGCTTAGGCTTTTAAAGTTTTAGCAAGAGCTTAGATATGTTTCAAAGAGACTCTTTAAAAATAGTTGAATATCCTCAGAAATCATTAAACTGCATTAAATAACAAGCTGCTTTGAAAATGCTAACAGAATAAATAAGTATATACGACCATAACAAATAGTTTGTCTTTAATTACTTTAATAGCAAATCTATAGCTTAAAGCAATATTTTAAAAATTCTTATAATGAGCTCTATGCCACCCTTGGGTAAATTTGATTCTGGAGTTTTAGAAGTTAATCTTAATTTCAATAATTTTTCCAAGTTTATTATTGGTTAGTATTGTAAATCTGACCATCTTGGAACACTCCTTGGCACTGTTATGGGTATCTATTATGATGCGAAAAACACTGCTCAAAGGTTTTGATTATAAGACAGTTTAATGAGAAGTAAAATTTGTTTCCTGATTATCGAATTAAGAGTTTTTTCAATGGAAATCACAATCAAAGAGAAAAGAATTGTAAGTGTAATAAATATTTAACTCATAGTTATATATTCATTTTGTAGCTGAGAGATGGCTAAGTGAATAATGTAATTATTGGACTACCAGCTCGTGGATCAAAAGTTTTAGTGTGCTGTTGACATTTTGTTATGTTTCAAGCCAGAAAACTTTATTCTACATTACCTCAATTCACTTTGCTGTCATATAGCTCACCTGAGAATGTTACATGCAATAAACTAATGTCCTTTATTTTCTGTCACTTGCACAAGTATATAAAGTGCCAGTGGACAACTGGATTCGATTTCATCGACTATACCCTATCCCAAAAGTTATGTGCATTGTGCTATTATTAGAAGTCAGTATTATATTGAAAAAAATCATTTCAAAATGTGATACATCTAAATATCTTTATAACTATTAGAATTGTCAGCTGCTCTCTGACAAGTTTGTAGTGGAGCTTGTCGCAGCATTCTTGGCCCTCAGACCACATCCCTGCTCACTGCTATCAGGGTAGAGATGGTTAATGACTATCTGCAAGTGTGAATCCCATGAGTCAGAGTGACTGTTCCTGTATCCTCCCTCATCATTCTTCAGGGCAATGCCCTTTCTATTTTGTCCATTGGTACCATGAGGCAGACTGCCAAGCCTTTTTTGATATTACTTGTTACTTTCTGTAGATATATGACATCACTGTTGTTTTACAGTTTTATTTTGTTTAATTTTGTAAAGTTTAATTAATATTTATTATTAAACATGACTTTTCCAATATTTCATATATTCTACATATTTAGAAAAAGAACCATATTTATTTAGACAAGGTGTCTTATGGTTAGAAGCTCTGTTGTCTTTATTTCCTTAATTATAACATGGAACAAGTCGTATTCATGATGGTTCTATCATTAAGAAGTCTATCAACAAAATAAAGAATTATTTATGCACTGAGCATTCATCTTGATTAGCTATATTCATGAAACTTAATTAGTTGCATGTCATCAATCCATACAATATTGATTTATCTTTATGTATTTATGACTAAATATCTTGTTTGAGAAAAAGCTGGATTGTTCTACTAAATTCAGATTATTATGTAACATTTTCTGAAACATTTTTATTTTCTTCTTTTAACAGGTATCTTTTTTTTTTATTCTTATAGTTTTTTAATGCCAACTACTTAACTCAGAAATAGTGTTATCTATTTTTCAGTTTTAATAAAACATAATCAGCTGAATATTAGGCAAACTTAATGCTACCATATAAAAATGCTAGCATATAATAATTATGTTATGCTACCATATGAAGTATTCATTTTATATTAGAACCTTCCACAATAATTTTATGTAATAATATTTTCTTAACATAGGATCAAAATAACAGATTAGTAATAATTAAAAATAGGTTTTTATTAAATATATCCAAATTCATGATTATTTTAAAATTCATTAAGCACCAATGTCATTAGAAATATGTTCGGGAAAAGTTAATATTAAAAATGCAATAGAGAAAATAACTGTCGTTTGTTTTTTTTGTTTTTTTTTAATAAGGATATCAAGAAAAATAGCAACCTTTATGAAAAGTTTAATTTTGAAGAAACAACATGCAAGCAAGTAAAAGGAAATCTTTGGACATGAAACAGATTCCAATATTTATTTTTTAGGCAATCATAGTTCAAGATGGTAAACTGATAGAATCTTCAGCACATCAGACAAAATATTTAACAGCTTTTGTCCTGGCTTTATGTTCTGAGTTCAAATTTCACCAAGGTCAACTGTGCCTGTCATCCTTTTAGAATCAATAAAATAAATGCCAGTCAAGCATTGGTGCTGGTGCAATCAATTAACCATCTTCCCCAAAATTTCAGGCCTTGTGCCTATAGTAGAAAAAATTAAATCATTATTATTGTTGCTGATTTTGTTGTTCTTCTTGTACTTTTCTTCTTCTTCTTTTTCTCATTATTATTATTGCTGTTGTTGTTGTCGTTGTTGTTGTTGTTGTTGTTGTTGTCATAACCATCATTATTATTGTTATTCAGATGAATCATTTGAAACCTATCACAGAACAACAGTTATCAATACAGACTGCTGAAGTCTATATCGAAGGTAACTTTATAAAAGAATACTTCTTTTATTCATGCATTCATTCATGTGTCTGCATGTGAGAATGTATGAGAAGGAGATACATGGAGAACCAGAGGATTAGAAAATAATTGTCTGTATATATGAGTATACATTTGTGTGTGCATAACAGAATGGATGACTAAGAAGATAAGAGAAAAAGAGAAATCTATCATCAACATTATTCAATGATGAATTCATAAATGAATTTTATTATTGTAACAGAATCTAATATAGAAACACATTCTGTTGTATTCAATAGGCAATACTCAGTTATAGGATACAATAGGATACAAAATAACTCTCTAGACACACTTTCATTTATGAAATATTTTCTTGTAATGAGATGCAGGTATGGTTGTGTAGGTAAGAAGTTTAACTTACAACCACATGTTTTTTGTTCAATTTTGCTATGTTGCACGTTGGATAAGTGACTCTTAATTGGTTAATCGATGCCTTGTGAGTGAAACTTGGTCCACAGAAACTGTACAGAAGCTTGTCTTATGTGTCTGTCTGTCTGTCTGTCTGTATGTATGTATGTATGTATGTATGTATGTATGTATGTATGTATGTATGTATGTATGTATGTATGTATGTGTGACATCATCATCATTGTTTTAATGTCG
>NC_068982.1:38156767-38157859 GCF_001194135.2 Octopus bimaculoides | reverse complement strand
ACACACACACACACACACACACACACACACACACACACACACACACACATACACAACACACACACAAATATATATATTAGATAATAAAATGAATGGTTTATAGCTGGTAGATTACTGGTAAAGAACGATCACTTTCACAGTGTTTGTTATGTATTTAGTTAATGAGAGATGGCAGATAAAAGATACGAGAATTTCTATTAAGTGCATCCCACTGTGCAGATGTATCTCTTCAGGTGATAAATAGATATAACTCATTAAAATAGCAGTTCTGCAATGTATCTTCTCAGTTCATGTAAAGAAAAGCAGCAAATTAAAGGATAAAGCTTCATTTATATTGAAGATCAATAATAAAATAACAAATGCAAAACAGAAATGGACAAGCAATACAGCAAACAAAGTATTAAATGTAACTGTTAATGGATATGGATATATAAATGCTCTTGTGGAGGTTATATGGTGCATGTACACTCACTCAAACAAGCACCCGCAAAGATGTAAGCCTACACACACATGTGGGTTGGCACGCATATGTTTATATAGTGAATTAAATAGTTACTTGGTGTTTACAAGAATAGGGAGGTTAGAGCTAAATTTAATTTATCCATACCTTAAAGTGAATTATGTTAAAAGTTACTCAAATTCATTTCCACTGCATTGTGTGAAAGTGCACTTATATGCATGTAGACATCTTGAGAGTCTTTCAGAAATTCAACTAGTGATCTTCTCATTGGTCCACAAAATAGACAGGGATTACTTGGAGCAGAGTCAGCATCTCCTGGAAATGATACTATATAGTTTGTGTGCTTTAATATATAAATGAAGCTATATCCTTAAATTTGCTGCTTTTCTTTACACAAACTGTAAAGATACATTGCGAAACTGTTATTTTAATGAGTTATATTTATTTATCCTTTAAAGAGACTCATCTGCACTGTCAGATGCACTTGTACCAGTTATTAAGTATCCCACTTATGATGGATCAATGCTAGATGAGTCAAAACAATTGCAGTGATTAATAAAAATTCTCATATCTTCCATCAACCAAAGATATATATATATATATATATATATATATATATATATATATATATA
>NC_068982.1:38154885-38156415 GCF_001194135.2 Octopus bimaculoides | reverse complement strand
GTTTCTCAATTAATACAGCATTCCAGTTTTTGGTAGTTTTTGACTTATTTAGTCCCTCTAAGTGTGAGGCATTACTATATAGTTAATGCCCTTATATAAATTCAGTGCCCCTGGACTGGCTTGTGCGGGTGGCACATAAAAGACACCATTTCGAGCGTGGTCGTTTTCGTGCAGGTGACACGTAAAAGCACCCACTACACTCTCTGAGTGGTTGGCGTTAGGAAGGGCATCCAGCTGTAGAAACTCTGCCAAATCAGACTGGAGCCTGGTGTTGCCATCCGGTTTCACCAGTCCTCAGTCAAATCGTCCAACCCATGCTAGCATGGAAAGCGGACGTTAAACGATGATATATATATACACACACACACACATATATATCTTAATAATAATGATGATAATAGCCCAGCTATGGAAAATGAAGAAGGTGAAGGCATAGGCATGGCTGTGTGGTAAGAAGCTTGCTTCCCAACTACATAGTTCCAGGTTCAGTTTCACTGCATAGCACATTGGGCAAGTGTCTTCTACTATAGCCTCAGGCCGACCAAAGCCTTGAATAGATTTGGTAAATAGAAACTGTAAGAAGCCTGTTGTGTGTGTGTGTGTGTTTGTGTGTCTATTTGTGTGTTTGTGTCTGTGTTTGTTCCTCCACCATTGCTTGATGCCTATCTTGGTGTGTTTACATTTCCGTAACTTAGCGGTTTAGCATAAGAGACCGATAGAATAAGTACCAGGCTTACAAAGAATAAGTCCAGGGGTCAATTTCTTTGACTAAAAGGCAGTGCTCTAGCATGGCCACAGTCAATATGACTGAAATAAATAAAAGAAAAAGAAGAATGAATAGTGCCAATTATTGTTGGGTCCTTGGGAACAGTATCAGAAGGAATCAAGAGGAATATAAAGGAAATTGGAATAGAGTGCCCAATGGAACTGTTACAAAAGGTTTGCCTTGTTGGCACAGCCAGAATAATCAAGAAAGTATTAGATAACTGAAAAGAGTGAATAGCATGATGCCATAGGCTACAGGTAGTAAGCCCGCAGACATGGAAGACTCCGGGAGCTCCAATAAAACCTGTGATAAAAAGATAATAATAATAATAATCCATCTCATGAGACCAATGCCCTGATGCACTGGCTCTCATGACTTCTGATCTTAACTGATTGGAAGTGTTATCATATACATGTTTTGTTTTGGTATAAAAGATGAGCTACAGCAAATATTCTGCTCAATACCACAGATTTGCTTGTCAATTGTTTGACCTTAATCATTTGAGCATGTCCCCTTGGTGGCTGATGATATGTGCATCCCTGATCACAAGCAGAAGTAGTGGGGGAGTATCATAGCCATATGTTGAGAAGAATTTAGCTATCTATCTATTTATCTTGCAAGCTAGCTACCTATTTATCTAACAAACTATCTATCTATCTATCTATCTATCTATCTATCTATCTATCTATCTATATATATATATATATATCTATCTATCAAGCTATCTATCTATCTATCTACCTATCTAGCTAGCTAGCTAGACA
>NC_068982.1:38145739-38154875 GCF_001194135.2 Octopus bimaculoides | reverse complement strand
TCTACCTATCTAGCTAGCTAGCTAGACAGACAGACAGACAGACAGACAGACAGACAGACAGACAGACAGACAGATAGATAGATAGATAGATAGATAGATAGATAGATAGATAGATAGATAGATAGATAGATAGATAAGGAAAGATAAGTAGATAGGCAGGTAGTTATAAAAGCTTTTCACAGAACGCCTTGCAGTATTTGTTATGGTTTCCTGCACTCTGATTTCAAATTCTGTTGAAGTCAACTTGGCCATTCATTCTGTCAGTGTCAACAAAAAAGTAACAATTCAAGTTGGTAAGATGCCCTGGTGCATTTGTTCCAGATCTTTGCATACTGACAGCAATGCCTGCAATAACAACAGCAGCAGCAGCAGCAGCAACAAAAACAATACATTTATAAAATAGATCAAAAAAATGATTATATCTCAGTCAAAAGTTCTTTAGCCAGGCATCAAAAATGATGAGAAAACGATTTCATTAAACAATCTGGGCCAAGATGGAAAAGAATGGCAAAATCAAGAAAGAATTGGAAGTACATTGTGACCACTTATGTATAACAACATATGACAGTGATACAGTGATATTGAATTATAGAATTTGTACCATGAAAATATGACATAATTTCTTTCTGCTTTGTTTTAATTCCAGGATTTGCATGGTTTTGTTATGGTAAACAGGACTATTCAGTTGTTTTTGAAATAAACTGCTTTGAAAATGTTATGTATGAATTACCAATCAAGGTAAGGCAAATGAAATACTAATTTTAAAAATAATTGCTTACTGTGTAGCAACTACATTAATTGTTTTTTGTTTTTATATCCCTATCCCCTTCGCATTCACTGTCTTGTATTTTCAGGGTATTTGATCACACCTCATCATCCTCATCTTCTTTCCTTTTCCAGCTGGTGTATCCATGTATCTCTTCTACTACAAAGCACCTGTTCTTATCTATGTATCATAATCTTGCCTCTCAACATCTGACATAAACCACCTCCCTCAATACTACCAACCCGTCAATAAAGGTATCTTGTCTGGCAAGCTACTTGGCGACCTCACTTGTGCTGGTGACATAGAAAAGCACCCACTACACTCTGTAAAATGGTTGGCATTAGGAAAGGCATCCAGCTATGGAAACCATGCCAAAACAGACATACGAGTTCAACATACTCCTTTGACCTGTTGGATCATGTCAAGCCATCCAACCCATGCCAGCATGGAATACAGAAACTAAATGATAATCATGATTTCAAAATGACTGGTAACTAAGAGAGGAAGTTATAATTCATGTTTTCATATTTATTTGAACCTTAAAATGCTAATGCATAACTGAAAGTAGTCATATGAACTTGATGCAGTTGAGAAATTCACTTTCCAACCACGTGGTTCAATGTAAGTATATGACACCTTAGATATTTTCCCTTGATCATAGTCCCCCATCCCATATATATATATATATATATAGAGAGAGAGAGAGAGATAGATAGATAGATAGATAGATATATATATAGATAGATAGATAGATAGATATAGATACAAATATATATACAATGGGTTCTTACAATGTTTCTATCTACCAAATTCACTCTGGGTTATAATAGAAGACACTTGCCTAAGATGGCATACAGTAGGACTGAACGCAAAACCATGTGGTTACAAAGCAAGCTTTAGATGATTTATCTAGAACAAAGGGTAATTTTCTTAACAAAGTGTACCCCTTTAACTCTAACTTGTGGAAGAAGGTTCTCTCAAAATTGCAGGTCCATGTCAACTGATCCGCAGAGCTCCACCTACCTTCTCATAGATCCAGAAACCTGAATGTTCAACATATTGGTTTGGCTTTGTGTCTCAGTACACTAGGCATATCCATCTTGCATTGTAAGCATACAGTGCCAGAGTTTAGAGTTTAAAGGAAGTAATCCTCATTTTAAAGAAAGTACAGAATTTTAGAGTAACTATGTAGCTTGTCAAATAGGCTGGGCATTACATAGAAGCTTTTTACTTGGTCATTTCTTTGATTGTTTGTTGTTTTATGTATGATCATGCATACATCAAATCTTTTCTAATTTGAGACAATTATTTCATGTTTTGTTCCATTCAAATATTCTGTTTTTACTGCACACCATCGTTAAGTTGTTATAAGGCAAATAGATCCATAATAAAGGAGAATTCATTTGATCACCTGACAGTCCACAGATAGGGTCTAATTTTATTTCTAACCTCTGAATCTCAAAATATTGGTTTCAAACTTTGGCACAAGGCCAACAATTTGGGGGATTTCATCGACCTCAGTACTCAACTGGTATTTATTTTATCGACCCCAAAAGGATGAAATGCAAAGTCAACCTCAGCAAAATTTGAACTCAGAACATAAGGATGGATGAAATGCTGCTAAGCATTTAAATACTGACACTTATTAACCAATGAGAAAACCTGTACATGGTTGCTCACCTCACAAGTAGTAACAACCAGATCTCCCCCAGATAAATCCAACCAGTTTAACAAAGAAAAAAGAAAAGAAAAAGGAAAGGCAAATTAGATAATCTAGTTTTCATTATGCTAAAAAAAAAAATATAGGACAGTTATAGATGGAGAACCTTTTGTCATAGACCTGTCCTGAGGCTAAACAACATTATTTACTTTACTTAAGCCCTTCACTCCCAATGGAGCATATGGAGCATCGGCTATCAATGACTTTTCTCATCTATTCTTGACCCTAGGCTGTCTCCTGGTGGCCTTGCAGCTTGCTTTTGGATTTTAACTGCACTTCATAAGGCCTTCCTTTCCTAAGTCTTGATCATTTTCGATGACATTGATGTTTCTGCAACTTTAATTTTTTCAAGATAGGGCTGTTGGTCCTGTATCAAGGCATACAAAGCTATTGCCATTTTGTACAAGATCTCGCCGGTAGCCATTACCATGTCCAAGACAGAGGCAAGATCTCGCCTGCAACCATTTGCCATGTGCAAGACGACAGCAAGACTCTCATTGGCAACAGCTATTTAAGCAGGAGAATTAAGACATTCTCTCTTTTTCTTCCTTCTCACTTACGCTGAGAAACACTGTGAAGCTGGCAGCTCACAGCGAACTCTTAGTCCACTCTAACTTCACCTGTTATCTCCAGAGGTAATGAACCTCATGTGAACGGAGCTATAATGAACCACGTGCTGCCATGAAGATGGTCACTGAGAGCGAGCCACATGAATGAGAACTAAAAATAAATGGCTATTGAATTGCACTCCGCTTGTAAACTTCTTTGTGTTCCAGATCCTTAAGACTATAGAAATAATTGTAATGGGAGAGGGAGATACTCCACAGGTATCACAAGCCTTCCATTATAGTCCTATACAAAACCACTTTTGCCCTCCATAATAGACTGGCTTCTATCCTTTGACCTGTCCAGCATAGAAGGCTCTACTAGGAGCTTGTACTTTGTTGGCACAGCTCTCAGAGTCATTGAGACACAAAAGTCACCACACCACAAAAAGGACTGTACTTGGCAATGCAACAACAACAATATTAGTATGAAGAAATTAGAAGTCAATTTTAATCATTTTGATACCAACCAACCCACCTGAGACTACTTTTGGTTCCATGATTCAAACTTCCTGTTTTGAAGTGAGGTATATTAAGACCTATCAAAATCTTGTGTTTATTTATGTTCCAAACACTAGCTAAATAACAATAAAGTCATTTTACTAAATTCTTCACTATTTTAAAAATTAATTGATACAAATGCAGTACATGGTAATAAAAGAGTCAATCTACTTTTGGTTCTGTAAAGTATCAACAATTTATTGTATATTTTTGATAGCATGTTAACCTAGGGTGTGTAGTCAAAGATTTTAAGATTTGCTTAAACACAAAAGCTGACAGTTACTTAAAGGTCAAATGACATATCTCACAAGGTCATATTTCCCCTTTGTTTTCATTTGTAACAAAGTCAATTACAGTTGTCACAAGTTTAGAAATTTCCTATGGGGGAGGGTATTTGTTTATAAATATTTTCATGTTTCTTTTCTTGTCTGTTAATAGCACATGCTATGCCTTTTGTTTGTATCATTTGTTTGTAATAATTTTCATATTCTAAAACAAAAAGATATTTTTTGTTTTGATTATATTTTTCTACAACCACTTAGACACGAAGCTTTGTTTAACAAAATTTAGTGAAATGGTTTACATAAAAAAGCACAAAACATGATTGTACCAGTGAACAATAATTTGGATACTGGAATATGCTCTTGTTGACTAAAAATAGTTTTCATTTAGATCCTATTTATAAGTAAATACTGGAAAATAATTTTCTTTCATATTCTGATTTTTCTAACATTGAACCAGAGAACCAGGAAACAAAATATAATAAAGAATAATTCAGATTTTAAAGTACATGTTTCAGATTTCTTATTAGAAATAAAATAATTTGTTTAAAATTTGTGGTTAGAAATAGTCATTTCTTTCTTGCTTCAACGTTTCTGATTTATTTATTGAATTAAAAAAAGCAAAACTATTTCAATTTCTATGTGTTTATTTATTCACAACCAGATACAAATGTAATATACTTGGATGTTTTCATCCAAAACACTATGTAAAAGCTAGGAATTAGGAAATGTTTCATAACAACAAATTGAACTTGTTCTAACCTGGTCTGTTTGGTTTCTTCTGGATTATAGGCAGAATATTTATTTAGTGGGTGAGAAAGGAAAGAAAAGCAAATATTACTTTTATTTATTTTTCTGAATGTAATTACTTGGAACAACAAAAAAATGGATACATATTTTGAATAATTTCATATAAATTTTAAAATGAAGAAATCAAGAAAAAGGAAGGAAAAATATATGGAAAATATTGTTGAAGATAAGTAAAATTTAGTCTAAGGGGTACTTGGAAACATAGAGACTGGTGGTTAGAGAACTCATTCAGTTAATTCTAGAGATGGAAATGAACAAGTTGTAAACTGAAGTTGCCATAACTTGTTTCAACCAATAGAAAAGCAAATCACTATTTTGTTTTTGCTTTTTTCTTATCTGGACATGTTGCTTATATAAAATTACCATGGTGAGTGGAAAAAAAAAATCAAAGATTTCAGACAGAGTCCTTCTTCAGAGTGAGGTTGAGAGGAGAGAAATAAAAGAAAGACAGCAGAGTTTTACATCCTCTGTTTGAAAAACTGGGTGCAACAAGCCTTGCCAACACAGACCACTACCAGCCTCTTTGAATTCTGATTTATTTTCTATACAATTATAGGCCATTTAAAAAGGACTAATGCAACAAGATTGTAATCTTTGGACCTAAGCTGAATGCAGAGAGTTCACTTATTGAACTCAAACGTTAATTCAGCAAACTTGAAATCCCACTTAGTAGTACCATCTTTAATCCATAAAGCAGTGGGATTTGCACTTACATAGCATGGACTGCTGAGCACATTTTATGAAAATGAAACTACCATGCACACATAAAAAACAAAAAATAGTTAAAATATCTTCTTAGTATATAATGGTGGCAAGTTATACATCATCTGAAAAGTCATTAGTTGAACTATTAGTCCTCTTGCACTCTTGGGAGTATCACCGTGTTTGAGTGACATTAGACCCCAACAAACACCCATAAATTAAACACATCTATCTGAGCCATGATTGTGGCTTGTCGACCTGTGTCTGACGGCCACAA
This sequence comes from Octopus bimaculoides, assembly GCF_001194135.2. Classification (NCBI taxonomy): domain Eukaryota; kingdom Metazoa; phylum Mollusca; class Cephalopoda; order Octopoda; family Octopodidae; genus Octopus; species Octopus bimaculoides. Next base: position 38,149,213 of record NC_068982.1, on the reverse strand, counting down.
TCATGGCCCATCGCACTTTATGTGTTAAATGCACTGCCTACATTATATTGGTTTCCTATCTATCCCTATACTCTTTGTACAGAGGTTATAGGACCTGATTTTATTTTTTATAATACAAGGGATGGTTGAAAGAAAAGTAGGGAACTAGTTCATAATGGACATTTTTTCACTGAATAGGTTCCTTACACAAATTTCTTGGGATTCCATCTGTAAGAAGTTTGTTAAAAACTTATACAAATTAGTCTATAACATAGCATAATAATCATTCACATCCTGTGGCTTGAAAATATTAGAGAGAGAGTTTCTGCATATGGATGGCAGGTTATGTGTTATGATTTCATATTAATCAAAATTGCATAACAGTTATCTCCATGCATAATAGAATAAAAGGATAGACAGGCAAACAACAGGTATCAGGTCAGATTATGACATATTTATATTCATATAACACATAGAAAGAAAAAAATCAAGGAATATAAATCATGGGAGATCAGTAAAAGTTTCACTAAAGGGTGTTCATAATAGTTATGATGAAAACTGGTAGACTTCAGGAAGAGGCATAAGATAAGTCCATGGTATGGGTGTGAAATAGTTTTGTAGCTAGGAGGTTATCACTAGTAAAAAAAAACCTTAAAACTGAAAAAGAAGAAAGGTGTACAGATTGTCCCTGTATTTTCCGCTCTTATTTGATGACTATTCCTGCTACTTTTTTTACTGTGTATTAGCCCAAAATCTACCTCATTTTTTCTACCCTAGTATATACTCTCTGCATTGATTGAGAAGGAAATTGAAGATTAACTATTTTGCTTTCCAATATAATCTGGTTGGATAAATGTTTATTTAGTCTGACTTCTGTACTCATTGAAAATTCTGCATATATACTATATTTTTAAATGTCTTAATTACCTTGCTCTTTTGTCTACTGAATACTATAGCATTCACACTGAACACTGTAGCAATATTGTTAATTAAATGACTACAATTATTTTTTTAAATATATTTCTTCCAGATTTTGCATTTTTAAGTTTGTAAATAATTTAAATATTTCATTTGAGACAACTTTTTATATTTATTTTCAGTTTGATACAAAAGTATTATGTTGTAAAGCAGTCAATCCAAACATGGTATTATTTGGTACGCTTTCATCAATGCTCTATGCTTACCAACCAGAATCAAGGTAAGTTTCTAATTCCTTGAAAAAGTTATGAAATTATTTCAGCCAAATATATCTTTACTCTCGTTCTTTTATTTTATTGACTTTTTACAATAACGTCTTTTGCAATGTTTTCATCATTCTAATATTTAGTTATTATTTTTATACACTTTTTTGTAATAGCATACCAACTACAAATGGTTTAAGTTGAAGGTGAAATGGGAAGGTGTTATGTTAGTGTTTCCCCCTTGGTGTTAGTAACATAAATGCAATGAAGCAGTTCCAACTGGGAATGAAAACTGGGTCACAAATATATGCTCAGAACTTACCATGAACTATGGTACCTATTATATACAACGGAATAATTCAATTTTTTTTTTTTTTGTTATTTACTAATAGTCATAATTTTTTAAAGTTTAGTATTCATTGGTTTCATGACCTAGTAATAGTATCGAAGTAATGAATGCAAAATAAATATGCATTGACAGAGTGATATTATTGAACTGATGACAATCTGTATTTTGGAAATCTACTTCGAAATAAGATAGCTGCCACAATTGAACCCTGGCCGCTAATAAAACAAAGTCAAGGACACCAACTAGTTTAACTTGACAATTCCTACCCCACCACATTCATTTCATATCCTTATAATAATAGCAAAATAGATAAGTGTACTAAGTCAACAACAGCTACATTTTGGAACATGATATGATCCCTAAAGGAAAAGAAAGAAGAAAATATTGCCTCAAATTGTGAAGGTTGTGAAAGTAGGCGCCAAGGAAACAAATGTAGACAATGAATCAGCCCAACAGGTTCGGGGGTGGAGGAGGACAAAAAGGAAGAAGATGGTAATAATAATATTCATGGAGAGTTTTTATCTTAAAAAAAAAAGGGCATATTTATATCACCTTTTCTTGTAGAAAGCATACTTGTAAAATAGAGAGTGACTTGAAAAGAGAGATTGAGAAGAAAGTATTTAAGATACAGAAATCTATTGATTATCCTTTATGGTTTACTAAGTGGGCAGTTTTCAGCATTAGCTACTTTCAAGTAATCATGAAAATGGAATTAGATTCCTTTAGTTGTTTGGAGTAGCTACTCTAGATAACAATTCATTTACAGCATGTTCTGGAATAAATTTCAGACTCTGATAAAAATGCATGTATGTGCTTGCACGTATATGTTTATTTGATGCAGTTTATATGCATCTTGATTAGCACGTATTATACATATATGCTCCTTCACATTCCATTCACCATTTTCTAGGTAAATCTAACTAAAAGGAGAATGTAATGGAAGTCATAAACGAAAAGGAGAATACATTAAAAGAGAAAGAGAGAGAGAGAGAGAGAGAGAGAGAGAGAGAGAGAGAGAGAGAGAGAGAGAGAGAGAGAGAGAGAGAGAGAGAGAGAGTACAGAAAAAGGAAATGCTAATTTGAACTTTCATTATAACTTTATACTCTGAACCATAATATTTCAAAAACTACAATTGCATTCATTATAATATACAGTGATTAATTTTATAAGTGTAACAAAATCATATAAAATCCCCATAATAGTTAAACTGAAACAAGGTTTTCTAATCTAAGAGCTCTTTAACAGAAATATCATTTATGACAATTTTCCTAAACTTTTATAGTGATAAGTTTTATACTATCAAGAATTTTTTATACTATCAAGAATTTTTTATACTATCAAGAACATAGAAATGCACTTTGATATTTTTAAAGCACACAGAGTTAAAGGACATCTGTGATCAGCAAGATGTAAAACCATAGCATTTTATTTCTGAGCAACTGAAATAAATATATAGATAAATGTATGAATAAATATGTCACACATACAAATAGATAACACAAAACATTTTTAAAATATCTTGAATCACAACAAAATATGACACAAAAATTTAAGTTGCACCATTATCTTCCTATTAAAGTCCTTAGATTCAACAACAATGTTGCTGCCTGAAGAATAATTACAAGCACTAAAACAGCTGACAAGCCAAAATTTAAGTACATTATAAAAAATATACAACTCTAAAAGCCATAAACTGAGTACCAAAAATGAACATAATACAGCACAACATTAATGGCTTACAAATATCTCCATAGAAGTAAATAAAGAATTCATTACTACACACACATTCACAGACATGTCCTATAAAGCATTGAATACCATATCTTGTTTTCTGCTTAATGATGTGTGTGTGTGTGTGTGTGTGTGTGTGTGTGTGTGTGCGCGCGCGTGTGTGTGTGTGTGTGTGTGTGTGCATGTGAGTTTGGGTGTGCTTGTATGTATATATATTTGTATGTATGCATGTA
>NC_068982.1:38141534-38145693 GCF_001194135.2 Octopus bimaculoides | reverse complement strand
TATATATATATATATATATAAGGAAGTATCTATGTATGTATGCAGGAAGTGTATCCAGCTGTAGAATATTGCACCAAACTTTATCCAACCCATGATAAGAAGCTTGCTTCCCAGCCACATAGTTCCAGGTTCAGTCCCAATGCATGGCATCTTGGGCAAGTGTCTTCTATTACAGATTCAGGTCAATCGAAGACTTGTGTGTGTGTGTGTGTGTGTGTGTGTGTGCACCCCTACCACCACCACCACTGTCTGACAACAGATTTTGGTGTTTTCATGTCAATATAACTTAGTGGTTTGGCAAAAGAGACTGATAGAATAAGCACAAGGCTTAAAAAAAGTACTGGGGGATCAATTCATTTGACTAAAATTTCTTCAAGGTGGTACCCCAGCATGGTCACAGTCTAATGAATGAAACAAGTAAAAGATAAAAGATAAAAAATAATAATGGTGATGACAATGATGGTGATCAGCATGAGAAAGATGACAATGTCAATGAAAATGATGATGATGATGATGATGATGATGACGATGTACAGGATAAGATTGAATAAGAAATGGTACAAGCAATGAACAATTTTAACGTTCTTTGAACAAATACATCATATTATCAAATATTCTTCCAATCTGGTTTTGTAATTTCTTGAAACAACAAAATACTTTTAGGTTGAAAAAAAAAATTAAATAAATAAGAAAATAAAGATAAAAAATTACAAAAAAGGGTGGAATATGTGCATGTATGTGATACACTTTGAGATATGGGCAAGGAATAATATCAAATAAGTTAACCAGAAACATTTGAAAGACTTTGCAAAACAAAAACAAAAACAAGACTATTGATGTGAATAAAATGATCATCAATAACAATTAAAAAATTCTTGGAAAAACACTTGAAGTTTAATTAGAACACTCTGAATTGTTTCTAACACCAATTATTGTAAATAGTATTGCATTGAAAACATCATATAATAACACTCTAACACCCTGTGATGATTGCAAAATAAATGATAATAATATTTTTTTAATTCATATGAAGCGACAATTTTTGTGAACAAAGCATTCAAGTTGTCCCCAATTCTTGAATGGTAACATTTTAGTTAAGAATTTTACCCCAGAAGAATGAAAGGTAAACCCAGCTTTGACATGTATTTAATTCAAAATTGAATATTTAAAGGGATACTAGGCTACAGTCCTTTACAGGTGCCAGTACTACATAAAATGCACTTGTGTTGGTGTTGCATAAATGCACTCATGCTGGAGGCATGTAAGAAGCACCCAGCACATTCTGTAAAGTGGTTGGCATTAGGAAGAACATCCAGCTGTAGAAGCCACTCTCCAGTTTTCCAGTTCCAGTCAAACTGTCTAACCTGAGTCAGCATGGAAAGTGAACGTTAAATGATGATTATGATATTAAGCTGCAGTCTTTTACAGGTGCTGCTGCCACAGAAAATACACTCATGTTGGTGCTGTATAAACACACTCATGCTGGAGGCACATATGAAGCACCCAGCACACTCTGTAAAGTGGTTGGTGTTACAATGGACAATTGGAGGCTGAACAGCTCCCCAGCTGGCCAGCTCCCATCAAACCATCCAATACATGCCAGCAGGGAAAGTAGACATTAAACAATGATGGTGATGATGACATTGGTGTACACTTAGGCACAGAAAGCACTTCATTGAAGTAACTACCTGAGAAAAGAAATTCCCTTTATAGACAATGAGTGTGAAAATACAGAGCTGGGCTATGAACATCATTATCAGATAAGACATGTGTTTCTTAGTCGTTACACTTCAACAGCTTACAACACCAAATGCAATGTTCACACCCAATTGAGAACTGCTGTTCTTATACGTTAACACCAAATAATAAATTCACTAGCATATGCACATTAAACAGTGTTGGTTAAAATAAAGCTATGTACATTTATATTTAATATGCTCATCATCATCACCATCATCATCATCACCATCATCATCATCACCATCATCATCATCATCATCTAGCATCCATTGTCCATGCTAGCATGGGTTTGACTGTTTGACCTGGGCTGGTAAGCTGAAGGTACCAGACTCCAGTCTGATTTGGTATGGTTTCTATGCCCTTCCTAATGCTAAGGATGTCCTTCCTAATGTCAATGTATATTCAAATGATGAAAGACCTTTACTACAGTAACTGTCTCAGAAAAGAAATTCTCCTTATAGATAGTATGTGTGAAGACACTCTGAGATGGACAACAAATAATCTTTTCTAATCCAGGCCCAAGATCCGAAATTTTGGGGAGGAAGCCAGTCGATTAGATTGACCAGTATGCAACTGGTACCTAATTTATCGGCCCCAAAAGGATGAAAGGCAAAGTCAACCTCGGCGGAATTTGAACTCAGAATGTAAAGACAGACGAAGTACTGCTAAGCATTTCGCCGGGCATGCTAATGTTTCTGCCAGCTCACCGCCTTATGGACAATAAATAATGTCATCAGACTGTGTGACATGTTTTATCAGCATTACGCTTCATCAGCTGGATTAATTAGTTGCTCATAGTTCACTTATAACTGCTGTTCTTATTTGTAAACAGCAAATAATAACCCTGTAGGTAAACACAAAGCTTTGTCAGAAAGATGAAAAGTAAATACAATTTCAAAAGATTTCGAATTTGGAATGCTGAAAGATAAGGTTGTATACTGAAAAAAAACAATGATTACAAAGAAGCAATAAAAACAGTTTTTGTATAATTTTTTCATGTTTTGAATCAAAGTCATTTCAAAACTCTACAATTGCATTCATTATAACATACAGGGATCAATTTTATAAGTGTAATAAAATCATATAAAAACATCATAATGATTAAACATAAAATAAAACAAGATTTTCTAATCAAAGAGTTACAAGTTAAGTTCCTAGTTATGGTCAATATGTACAAAAGACAGTGTCAACGGAAACTGAAATAGAACCCAAATTAAGAAGCATCAAATTAATTGCTAGTAAGTACATTAGCAACAGCAGCAGAAGTAGTCATCGTTATAGTGGTAGTATTAGTAGCAGTAGCATCAACAACAGTAGCTTTTGCAGTATAACATCTGAAGTAATTAGTATCCGTTTGTTCTTCAAAAGAATTTGGTGTGGTGTGAAATGCAGTAAGTCTTCTATAACAAATTGATAAATAGATGTAAGAAGCATTTATAATAAAAGTGTACAATGCCAGCCACTTTGTAACTGTACTTAAAAACCCTATATTCAGACTCTGATCTGATGAACTGTTAAGGTCCCACCCTGTTTCTCTGTTTCCAGTAATCATCAACTCATAAAATACATAACCTCACACGCACACACACACAGATGTATACACACATATTCATTCAGCCACTATATGCTCATACAGAATTTATACAACTGAAACAGAAATTCATATACACACAGGACATGCAACGGTACATATAAAAAGGCCTACATAAATGTACATATTCTCATATATGAATATGCATATGTGAGTGTGTGTGTGTGTGTGTGTGTGTGTGTGTGTGTGTGTGTGTGTATGTGTGTGTGCATGCACACAATTATACACAGAGAGAGACCATACATACACTAATACACATGCACACACATTCTGATGAACATCATCCTCATCCTAAATATGGTGGTGGTGGACAAAACTATATTTTACTTTGTTGAAGCTGGGCTTCATAATTAATCTGTCTGCACTAAAACTTACATGTTACTATCAACTAAAGTATCATTTGACTGTCTTTTGCTTATCATTGAAGTAGGGTACAAGGGGGGTACAAATTTCAGATTGTTTACTGGTAGGAAACACATTTCTTTGAATCTACTCCCTACCTCGGTATTGCTGAAGTCAGCATCTATGATCTTCAAAAGAGATAAATGTGTATACATATAATTAAAAATTTCAAAATTATATTAAGAAAAAGGGAAAAAAATATTTTTAAGCATGTTTCTTTTTTAAATTCAATTCCCATTTCCCTACAAAACCACCTCTTCAAAATCTGTCTATCATTATACCACTCCCATCAACATTATCATCATTATAGTCATAATAATAATAATAATATTATTATTAATAATAATAATAATAATAATCTTCTCTACTATAGGTAAACGGCCTGAAATTTTTGGGGAAGGGGACTAGTCAATTACATCAACCACA
>NC_068982.1:38139284-38141221 GCF_001194135.2 Octopus bimaculoides | reverse complement strand
AATGCCCTGATGCAGTACCAAGCAGTGGCTCACATGGTTTCTCATCTTAACTGACTGGAAGTGTTATCATGTACATTGTTTTGTCTTGGTATAGAAGATGGGCTACAGCAAATATTCTGCTCAATACCACAGATTTGCTTGTCAATTGTTTGACCTTAACTAGTTGACCATGTCCCTTAGTGGCTGACGATATTTGTATCTCTGATCATGAGCAGAAGTAGTTGGGGAGCATCATAGTCATGTGTTGAGAGGAATTCTTTGGGGTTTGGATAATTCACCTTTGGAAACATGAGTATTTCGTTCGACATCCTCAAACAACCTTTATTCAAGGACCTTTTGAGCGAGATGAGCTACTTGACCTGAAGAAAATTCTAACTGGGCCCCACCTGCAAGGTCATGCACTGTTTATCTCAATATGAGACCACTATGTTGCACACATATGGTTGTGATGCATGTGCCTGATGTACCCTTATTAGACGGGTAGTCATGATGGGTATAATGGGCTTTGTATATTTTACCCCAGTATCACTTTGATGACATGCCCTGCTCTCTCACTCAATATTAATAATAAAAATGGTGATGATTTCAAATTTTGGCTCAAGGCCAGCAAGTTCAGAGGAGGGAATAAGTCGATTACACTGACCCCATTGATCCACTGGTACTTACTTTATTGACCCCAAAAGGATGAAAGGCAAAGTCAATGGAATTTCAATGGAAATTCAACATAACGACAGACAGAACGCAACTAAGCACTTTGCCTGTTGTGCTGATGATTCTGCCAGCTAACCACCTAAAATATAATAATAATAATGATAATAATAAGACCTGCAAACAAGGGAGTTTCTCCATTTCTGTATATAGTGTAACAAATCTCTTTAATGAACATTCTGCTGTTTTTAAAATGGGATCATAAATTTAAGTACAAAATTTTAGGACACCATGCTCACAGTATAAACAGAACGACCAAAAACATAAGGTTTCTTATTTTTAGTAAGATGATTGGAACATCCTTGTTTGTAGATATGGAAAAAAATGAAGGTTTTAAAGAACAATGATTGAGTGGAAAGTTTGTTGTCAACAACAGATTAAGGAAGATTTGCAATGAAGATTAGATGCTAGAAAATGAATATTTAAAAAAAAAACAAGAAATGGAATTGAAGAAATAAAAACAATTTTTGATAAATGCTTCAGTTGTTCTTGTTGCCTCTTGTCAAGTCAGCCTTAACCCAGCCAACTGAAGATTTAACCATGATCATCCGGTCTTTTCAGGAAGTTTTTGTCACAGCACATTACACAATAACTCTTTTTTTTTTAAAGACTGTAGGATGTGTTCTGAAAAGAATCTGGTTTTCTTTCAAGCAAGCAGAGTATACACATGAAGGTTCCCTCATTGTCTCATGAATGTGTGCAAGGGTATGGGTGTGAGGTGCTGTTATATGAAAGGAAGCTTGCTAGATCAGATTGGTGCCAGTCCCCAGTCAAACCATCCAACCCATGCCAACATCAGATCACAAAACCTGTTGGCCTAAAACCTCAAGTTTTGGAGTCTGACGATACACCATAAAGCTAAACCCTTTATGGATGGGAAACCCATGGTAATCCCATAAACCTGCTTTTCCCATTAAAATATATATTTTATATATATATATATATATATATATATATACTAGCAGAAATACCCGGCTTTGCCCAGGTTAAAGAGAATAATGAAATCTAAAAACGCCGTCTAGACTACGCAACCCTCAACTGTTAGTAGCTATGATACCATATTTCTAGATTAATAACTCTCCAATCCATGCCAGCATGGAACATAGACATTAAGTGGAATGCCAGTCTCTCATCTAGGAGGGCCTTGAAATCAATGTTACCAACTGGGGACTATGTGTGTCGTAGTGATAATAAAAAGACCCAAAGGAGGTCTGCAATGAAATAATTTT
>NC_068982.1:38118647-38138484 GCF_001194135.2 Octopus bimaculoides | reverse complement strand
TTTTGACACGTAATACTGTGGAGGAGATATTATGTTGCTGTGGGCTCGAACTCTGCAAGAAGTTAAAATGTTTTTTTACTAAAACACAATTGGAACCCTAAGTAAGGCATCTGTAAAATTTGAATGAAATTGGTTGTGTAGTTCTCGAGTTTTAGGGATTCACACAGACAGACAGACAGACAGACAGACACAGATTCTCATTTTTATATATATAGATATATATATATATAATTTTTTTTCTCTCGTTGCATATTTTGTCTCATTTTCACTTCTTTTGATCATAGCTTCTTTCCATGTAATAGTACCCTACATGCATACCTTTACTGGTGGTTGTGGTGGTGATATTGGTGGTACAAGCATGGCTGTGTGCCAAGAAGTTTGCTTCCTAACAACATGGTTTCAGATTCAATCTCATTGCATTGTACCTTGGGCAACTGTCTTCAACTATAGCCTTCAGCTGACCAAAGCCTTGTGAGCAGATTTGGTCAATGGAAACTGAAAGAAGCTATCATATATATATATATATATGTCTCTACGTTTGTACTTGTCCCCCACCCCACTTGACAACCAGTGTTGGAGTGTTTACATTCCCATAACTTAGCAGTTTGGCAAAAAATATCAATAAAATAAGTACCAGGCTTTAAAAAGTAAGAACTAGGGGTGATTCATTCTACAAAAATTCTTCAAGCTGGTGCCCCAGCATGGCTACAGTCTAATGACTAAAACAATTAAGCAATAAAAGATAAAAGTATGCATTAAACTTGCAAAATCTGATGAAGTGTAACTATAATTGATTTGTTGTACAGAAACTCTGAGTTCTGAACGATGATGATGACAACAGCATTGACAGCGGTGGCAGTAATGATGACAACAACATCTTATGATTGTTCTGCAATGTATTCCAAATGAAGTGAAATATAAATGAATAAACTTAGTTCAAGTTCCTTTTGACTTTGTTTTTTTTTTTTTTTTGCCTCTGTTCACCTACATCTGTCTGATTTTCACTCTATTGACTTTCTAACTTTTATGAAGTTTAACCAGTTGTTTGCTTCTTACTAAACCAGGGTACAATTATGGGAAGTACGTCTTCTTGCAGCTGCACTGAGCTTAAATTACATCTCTAAAGAGAAGACTACAACTATTTTTGTGGGTTTATCAAATGGAAACATTGCTATTTTAGAGGTAAGTCATATTTTACTGGGTAAATCTAAACCTAATACAACCTCTTTAAATTGTTTTTATGTATAATAAAATATTGAAGGACTATAGGAAAATATTCAGGGACATGCTCTGTATGAAAACCAATTAAGATCATTGCTAACATACTGAATGCAGTGAGTTAACAGCTCAAAAGAAATATTAAAGAAAATACTTCTTCTGTATTGTTCATAATTGATTTCTGATTACTCTTTATTAAAATTTCATGTTTGATTCTTCTGTCCTTGATTATACTACTACTGACTCACTTTTCACCACAGGTCCACTTTTAATTAATTAAAATTCATACTTACCATCAATCACCCTAGCCCTGTACAATATTTTCTTCATTCACTTCCTACATAAATCTAATCACATCCACCCTATGTTTGTATCCATCTCTCACTTCCGCCTCAAACTGTTGTAACCTTTCCCACCACTACAACCTCTTCCATCTCTATGCTCTCTTCTACTCACCTTCTCAGACATGTTACCATAAAGTATGTTCTGGCACTTCATCACCACCATATTTATCTCCCTTTCTGGTACCACTGCCCACTCATATAAAATGCAAAGTAGCCATGAACCTTTTTGACAACAAACCTTTCCCTACTCTTTCCATCAAACATTAACCTCTCAACACCTCACATAAAATGACCACCCTTCTATACTTCTTCTCAAGCAGAGAGGAGAGGGTCTTCAGTTTTGTAGGTTACAAGGCATCACAGAAAAATAAAAGCATCCTGTTCACTTTGTAAAATGTTTAGCATGAGGAAGGGCACCCAGTCATAGAAATCATGCCAAAATTCAGGGACTTATGGAAGATGTAGTCTTCTGGCTCATTGAATCTTACTTAACAATCCAACTAATACCAATATGGAAAGCAGAGGTAAAAATGATGATGATAATAGTGGTGGTGGTGGTGATGGTGGTGTTGGTGGTGCTAATGAAAATGATGATGATGGTGATGATGATGATGATGATGATGATGATAATGTCAGTCTGGCTGTGCATCGTAGCTAACAATACCTATACATATCTGTATCATTTGTCTGTGCTTGAATCTTTGTATTTGTGTGTGTGGTTACATAAAATCCATGCATATTGTGCATTTACATACATTTGTGTGCAACAAATAAGTACAAGCAAGATATCTTATCAGTGTTTAAATGTAATAAAAAAAAATTTAAAGGAAGAGAAACCATATTAGTCTTGGTAGAAGAACAAAAGGAAACAATACACTGGTAAGTCAAAGCATGGAGAGTATTTGTGTTACTTTCACTGATCAATGGAATAATTTTCAGGAAATAGTTAAGTCCATCCACATACAACTATTTCTTGATATTAAAAAATAATTATGCTATGGAGTTCCCTAGAACTATGTCAAAATTGGCATCTTTCAGTTGCAACATTCACTAGTGTTCTTTGGTAGTTATAATCCCCAAATAATTTTAAAGATAGTCTAAATGTCTTTTCTTATAATTAGCATGGTTACATTATAGATTCTAGATTTGATCCTGCTGCACAGCATCTTAGGCAAGTGTCTACTATTGTAACCTCATCTCAACTAATGCCACTAAGAGTAAAAGTTGATGAACAAAAACCTGTCTTGTGTGTATGTGTATGTGTGTGTGTGTTTGTGTGTACGCATACATGCATACATACATATATACATACATACATACATACACACATACAAATACTATTATCCCTCCTGGGCCCTCATTTTACCTGCTAGTGCATTCTTTTTACAGACAAAGAGGTGTACTCTTTTCATAAGCAAACAAGTAATTGTTATAGACAGAAAACTTAACGAAACTAAAGCATTTTTTTTTCAAAAAGTTTAAACTACTTGGTATTTTATAAATTGATAAAGATAAAGGAAGAAAATACCTGTAAAGTAGTAATAGATTAATTGAATGATGCCAATCAGAAAGTAATGCAATAAATATGAATTGACCACATTGAGGCAAAAAGGTTTGATCATATTCACATTCTCAAGAAATACATTAAGCACACTATGAATTTCCCCATAGATCAGGCCTGAGATGCATTTGATGCCATCATGACTAACCAAACATCAGATGACCAGCTTGAGCACACCATGAGTTTCCTGACAAATCACACCTAAGATGCGCTAAGATAAACCTAGTATCAGTTGACCAGCTTCTTGATACTTTTGATGTTGTGTTCAATCTTGTAATGGTGCTTGTAATCATCTTTGTCCAGTCTTTCACTATCTTTGCTACAACCAGACATGGGGATCAGGAGGAGAATGCTGGAAAAAAACAAGTAGAAAAATAACAGTAACCACTCAAAGCATTAGATTTTTCATTCTTCATAACAAATGAGCTTATCAAAATTTCCTATAGTCTGAGATATTATAAAGAAGAAACAGAATGATAATAGTTGGAACCTCTCTAATGATGGTTTTACTTGGAGCTAAACAAGAACAACAATTCTGTGTGGTTATAACAATACAATTTCTTTTAAATGCACTTAGAATTTTTATAAATAGGAATGGAATTAATTCCCTTAAATCTTTGGTTAACCAGATGGTACTTTGGGCTTAAATCTAATTATGTAGTGGACTTAGCTACTTGCATGTATAATAGAGCATACGGAAAGTATACTATGAATGATTTAAAAGATTTAAAGCAATTGCTGAAAAACAATGTTATACATACATCAGAGTTCACTTCCAATAAGCCACTATTTATCTTTCTTCAGTCGTACATGTCGACACCCCATGATTCTCAGAAGCATTTACCCAAAGGGTTTTCCTCATATCAAACTACTACAGGAAAAGTTGCAAATGTCAACAAACATTAATATATTTTTGAATGGATTAAAAGAAGAAATACAGCAAATGGAATATTATCTTTTAGGGACATCACCCAAAACTGAAATAAAGAAACTAAAAGTAAAGAAGACAAAATATAATAAAATTTATTTTGACTCAGATAACACATTTTTCCCCACTTTGCTGAAAAATATATTCCTAACAGTAGAGTTTTAAATAGTCTTTTTTTTTGTTGTTGTTGTTTTGTTTTAGTTAATAAAAGAAACCCAATATGACTAAAATATCTTACAATTTGTTTCAACTATAAACAGTAAAGTTCTGAAATGTTAACTTAGCAATTTCCTCTTTTACAATTATTTTGTATCCTCATCTCTAAAAACCTTGAATGTTTTATTTAAAACATTTTCTTATCAAAACTGGGTGGAAATTAACTTTTCACTTTGTGATCGGGGTAAAAATTTTTCTGCTCTAGTACAATACATTTATCATTGTTCTTGAAGTGAACAAAATTCTATATTCACAAATTCTGAACATCTTTTGTTAAACTATAAAATCTTTGTTAATGATTTGTGATTTTTTTTTTTTTTTTTTTCGTGATCTCAACCACTTTAAGTTATGTTACTTCATTTAAGTATACTGATTCATGTAAAATAAAAGTAGCAGAATTTTTACTGATTATATTGAATCATTTTATTCCAAAAGTGAGCTTTAAACTCACATCCACAATGTCTCTTTCAGTCAACCTATTTATGAATACATCACTTGGAGAAGTTGTTTTTTAATACATCTAAAATCTTAGAATTTAAAAGACTAGCAAAACAGACATTTCCTTGTATTTAAAATGTATAAAGTTCAGTGGGGGTGGTATTTTTCTATTTCTTATGGCATTGTGACAAAACATTTCCTGTCAGTTGTTGGTTTATATATCACCTCATTTTCTTATTCTTTTTTGAAGTCCTAAATTTTTATCAAAGGCTAACTGCTTAGGAAATAGCAGGATTTAAATTTGTTTAATATACTTTAATTGTTGAACAAGATTAATGAATCAAATAAAAAGATATAACACAATTTTCAGGAAATCACAGCCCTAAAAAAGACACATTTAAATTTAGAATAGTTATATTAAATGAATTAAAAAAGTACTTCCTGTAGCTGTAAATTTGAAAAAAAATTATTCTTTGAAGATGAATAACAACAATAATAATAGTTTTATTCTTTCTTCTACTGAGTTGCATAGATTGTCTGATAATCAAATTATAAATTTAGTCTAATGGACGGAAAAAGACTAAGCTATCATGTATCTGAAACCTAAGACCAAATTTAGCATTGATTTTAAGTTGTTATTGATTTATTTCATGATATTTTATAAAAGAATAGTATTGACGAACAATAGATAAAAAAATTTGATAGGGATGTAGTCACTTTTACCACTTTTACATATACAATTCTATTTTTAAAATAATGTCATTTGCAGACATTGTCGGTAAATATTTTTATAGCAAGATGTTGTTTGTTTCTCTTATGTGACTGTAGTACTTGCTTTCAACTTGGGATACAATTCCATGTTAAAAATAATGTCATGTACAGGCATCATTGGTAAATATTTTTATAGCCAGATGTTGTTATTCTCATTTGACTATAGCACATGCTTTCTATTTGTGATTATATGAAAACTATGTTTCTTACTATTATACAATAATTATAAAAGGATTTGAAATTCTATCATCTATAGGCCAATCTTTTTTTTATACTAATCTACATAATTTTCTTTGGAGATTAATTTTAATTAATTAAGATTTTGCCTTCTTGAAGTAAAAATATTTTATTTTGACTTCATTATCAGAATAAAACAATGATATTTGATAGAATTTTAAAATATTATTTGATAGCCTAAAATTATTTTAAGCAATGATTTTTAAATATTCCCAAATACTCCTTTCTGTATAGAGGATTTCTTAAACTTCTTACTTGATACACCCCTTGTAACAAAATTTAAATTCCATTCACCTCTGGACAAATTAATTAGCAAACCATAAATATAAATGCACCTTTAATGCATGAATAACTTTCTAATGGGAAAGACAGATGACAGGTTCAGTAGGGATGGAGAAAATTGCAAGTATTCGGTTGAAAATTTGTGAATTTGAGCTACAAAGCACCATTTTCCTGTGTTCCATGTCCAAAGTGCTTCTCTGTTTGCTTAGTAAATAATGCATATGGATAAATGCAGATTCCACCATACACTAACTTGGAAACACGAGTAAAATGAGTTCAACAGTTGCACAAATCTTGGCATATTTTGCAAGTTTTTTATTTATCCAGTAATATTCAATTTCATTAAGTATAAACATAGACTTCATTTCAAAGTCAAAAGTCATTTCAATAAATTCTTCTTTAAAAAATGTGTCTAAATTTGCACTTTTCACATCCATTTCAAATTGAGAAACAATATTCAGGAGTTTCCATGTTTAGAGGACCCTTGAATTGAGCTTTAAAGTCTTCTTACAAATTCTTAATGTGAGGTTTTTTATGAATGTCACTATCTATGACACTTCCTTTCTCAAATGTCTCAAGATAAAATAAGTAAAATTCTTTATTTATCCTGACCATGTTAACCCTTTAGTATTTAAACTGGCCACATCACATCCAAATAGTCTACTTGTTTTATGTTCTAAAAAGCTAGATCCAGCTTTTTACACTTACCCTACAATGCCATCCATAAAATAAACAACCACATCATCAAAATCTCAAAGCTACAAGATAATGCATGATTAATTCAAAACAATGTGTATAAAGCATTACATTTGATAGAGTAATCTGAATAGTTAGATAAACTCAAGGTTGACGCCCTTACAATGAGAAAACAACGATGATCAACATTTGAGTGACTCTGATGTACTGTTTTTAGTTACAGTGACCACAATTCAACCACTACAATTACTGTTCTTTTTTTCAGCATCACAGCCACACACTCATGTAAGATCACCTGTTATGACACTTCAGAAAGTCTTAATCATAATTCACACAATCAAACAGTTGCTTAACAACTGTGACTCAGACCTCCTTTTGTTCACAGATTTTGTGACAACACTATGTATCATCAATCATTCTTCAAACCACATGGCACAAATTTTGTAGATGTCTACTGCAATGCAAATTTCATTGATAGTTAGATGACAATTTTCATGGAATACAATATGCAATTTCACAATGTGAAACGCTGGTACCATGTGAGACATAACACATGACTAAAAAAAAAATCCTTTCCAAGCCTGAAGCAACACTAGAAGTAACACTAGAAATATTTCTGCAAATGGTTTCTCCATCAGAAAGATGATTTCACAAAAATGCACTACTTTCAAACATTTCCTTGCTCAACTTGTGACAACTCACCAAATACATTACATATACACTCACTCTTGTAGATGTAGATCAGTGTCTAGCTAATGTTGTGTGATTTGGCTATTATAATACTAAACATCAAGATCACAGTACTTGTATATCAGTTGTGAACATGATGTTCCATTTGGTTGATGCACTGTTTAAAAAGTCTGTTCTCTTTTTGGACAGAGCTTATACTGTCTCATTACCAATCCTAGCTTCTATTTGCAGTTAAATAAACAGAGCACTGTTTACTTTCTTACAGAGCACAACACAGTAGCAGCAGCAATGTTTGAGCTTAACTTAAAACTTGTTTTTCAATAGTCCAATGTCCAAACTTTAAAGAAAATCATTTAAAATACTGTCAGTTAAAAAATTCTAGAAAAGTTGAAATGTTCTGGATTTTGAAATTATACCAAGCACTTGAAAAAAAATATTTTCCAAGAAAAATAAATACTGGGGAAATGAACTGAAAAAGTATCTCAATTTTCATGGTAAAGATAACATTTTTGGTGAAAACTTTATGGTGAATATTTTCAATGAAAAATATATGTGAGATTAAGCTACACTTTGGAACTATTGCTGAATCATTATTAGCTTGGGAATATTATAATAGTTCAGTTACATAAGAATCTAAACTATTGAGTGGCGTTTTGCATAATACTTTTCCTTCAACAGTTTGTATTTGCATTCATTCACAACTCATTTTTGATTAGAGTTAAAATTCTTTCAGAAACGTATAAATTAAGAAATATAAACACTATCTAAATATTCAGTTTCCAACATTCTAGCTAAATGTATCCCTTCTCCTCTTTCTTCTGTCCCTTTTATTCCCTCCTCTCAGTAACTGCTTTGAAGTATTCTAAAAGGGTGGGATCTTAACTATTGGGTTTCCATTGAGAATGTATAACAATTAAATCCTAAAATAAATACTGTATATAAAAAAGAAAAATGTACACTTATGTAAATTTTGTTTTGTACATGTTGAATATATGCTAAAGACTAAGTGTAGAATTGAGAAGTTTTCTAACAATATATCTTTTTTAATTTTCAGGATGCATCTATCAGCCCAAATAGTCTTGCAGATGTCTTGTATATTCCACTAAACCAGGCACCAATCACATCTCTTCTTATCTGGGAAGACACCTTGTGGTGTGCCTCAGCCAACAGAGTTTTTATCCTATCTGCTTTGTATGGAAAATTTATCATATTTATATATTAACTTTTAAATTATGTTCCAGTACATACATGCATCAGGAATTAAATACTCACATTTTAAGAGGGATTAAAAAGGATATGGATACTTTTCCTAGTCCTAAGCTAAAACTATACAAACATACATACACAATTCATGAAGCTACACACACACATACACTTTGACAAATACTTGCACATATACATGCATTTAACTGACAACTTTTTGCTCACTTATTTTGGATAACCAGAAACAAATGGCATTTTCTCTTTTGAACTTGCAGTCTGAGCTGTATATGTTCCTAATCCTTATATTCTGAGTCAATGGGAACCTCAACATGGTCACTGAACAAATCTTCCTTACATCACACTCTATGGTCTTAAGAAAAAATACACTCAATAATGTAGTCTTATATATTCCTAAAAAGATATGATAGTCATAGCTAGAATAATAGGACAATGCAATCAAGACAGTTCTAGCAACAGCTTACATCTTATGTAGAAATACTCTTCTTTTCTTGTTTTTTTTTTCTATTACACACTAATCACCTTCAGGCTGAAATGACTTCAGTTTTAATTACCTGTCCCAAATCTATGTTCTGAAAGAAGATGACTGTGTAATGAAATATGTATGTCTTTTTTTCATATATAACAATACAGATAGGTTTGATGATAAGTGTTTGAGAAGTGCCAAAGCACAAAACTCCCAGCCCTTGAATTACTTTATAACTTCTGCTGATCAAATAACAATAAATAGCAAAGGTATTGAATTTAAAATTAAGGAATTATAAGGAGAAAGATGCATAGAATTCACATATTTCTTTCTTTCTTTTTTTTTTATTGATTACTTATAGTAAAGTTCTTAAAATTTCTAAAATATTGATAGAAATGCTTTCTCTTAGTTTACCACTGAGAGTCACAGCTGGCAGAATCATTAGCACGTTGCTTAGCAGCATGTCGTCTGTCTTCATGTTCTGAGTTCAAATTCTGCTGAGGTCAACTTTGCCTTTCATCCTTTCAGGGCTGATAAAATAAGTACCAGTTGAACACTGAGGTGGATGTTATTGACTTACCCACTCCTTGAACTTGCTGATCTTGTGCTAAAATTATGATTATTATTATTATTATCATTATTATTATTATTATTATTATTATTATTATTATTATTTCATATATGCACAACAGATTAGACTGTTGGAAAAGAAACATTCCTAACATTGGGCTACAACAAATAACCTTAGATGTCAAAAAACCTTCGTAAGCATCCTAGCTGTACCTAATAATACTGTTTTCTGGAGCTGCTCTAAACTAGGTGTTACGCCTATTTCCTCATCTGTTCAAATCTTTAGGGATAGTTCCTAATGCACCTACAACTACAGAGATATTATTATTATTGTTTGTAGTGAGATGAAGAGGATTAATAATTTTAGTCATGGGAAGTAAGGATATCATATCATTTGAAATACTTAAACCAATGTTTAGGCATCAAGAAAAATATTTATCTTTTTATCTCAAGAAAAACACACGAGGCACAGGTGTGGCTGTGTAGTAAGAAGTTTGCTTCCCAGCTACATGGTTCTGGATTTGTGATAGTGTCTTCTCCTATAGTCTCAAGCCAACCAAAGCCTTGTGGATTTGGTAGATGGTAACTGAAAGAAGCCCGTCATATATCATCATCTTCATCATTATCATCATTATCATCATCATCATCATCATTTAACGTCTATCTTCCATGCTGGCAGGGACTGGACAGTTTGACAGGAGCTGGCCAGATAGAAGGCAACACCACACTATTGTGTCTGTTTTGGTATGGTTTTTTACAGCTGGATGCCCTTCCTAATACCAGCCACCCCATAGAGTGAACTGAGTGCTTTTTACGTGTGTGTGTGTGTGTGTGTGTGTGTGTCTTTGTATCTGTGTTTGTCCCCACCACTGCTTGACAACCAGTGTTGGTGTGTTTACATCACTGTAACTTGGTGGTTTGGCAAAACAGATCAATATAAGTACCAAACTTAAAATATAAGTACTGGGGTCAATTTGGTCAACTAAAATCCTTCAAGGTGAAGCCCCAGCATGGCCATAGTCTAATGACTGAAACTAGTAAAGGATAAAGAAATAAAAGACATCTTATTTAAATAAGGTGAAATGAAATTTAACAAAGCATTGATTTGATATAATGTTGAAATTTCTGAAACCTCATTTCAGAAAGTTTATTACTATTTTTGAAAAGTTAAAAACAATTCTTTAATAAGTATCCTGCATGTCTGAGACACAGAGAGACAAGCCAATAATATGCTAGGGCTTTTCAATGAATTGAAAATCTGATTAACTCTTTAGCATTTAAACTGACCATATCCAACTAAAATATTCTGCCTCTTTTATGTTCAAAGTGACCAGATCCAACATCTCATACCTACCCTACAATGTCATTCTAAAAATAAACAATCACATCATCAAAATCTTGAAGCCACAAGATAACGCTTGATTAATTCAAAACAATGTGAATAAATAAGCAGTACATTTGACAGAGCAATCTGAATGCTAAATGGTTAATATTCCATTATTAATAACACATTCTAATTTAAGTGAATGCTCTTAACTATTAATGACACAGTCTATCTTAGTTTAGATAGTTATTGTAGAAAGGAAAAGTTTCTTGTTGAATGTATTAGATATACAATATAGTTATCAGTGAAGGTACATAGTCTAGTGGTTAGAATGTTGAGCTCACAATCATAAGCTCATGGGTTGGTTTTCTGGACCAGGTAGCACATTGTATCTGGAGCAAGGTGCTTAATTTCACATTGCTCCAGCCCTTCCAGCCTTAAATGACTATCAGAGTAGTGCTTATGTGGTTTTCTCTCCCTCTAGTTGTTACATTCATGGTGTCTCACTAAGTTAAGTTAGGTAAGCCAAGAGTATATCTGTGTCTATGTCTGCTTGAAGCTGAAGAGGCACCTAAAAGAAATAGCATAACATTACTAAAAGCTACCAGACCACACACACTTGCAATTATAATTGACAAATGTTTTGTAAACTTGCAATTTTAAGCTAAAGCCTGCCATGAAATTGGATAAATCAACAGAGAAACATTCCACTATAATTTTCTATTGAATCACTGAGATATAAAGTTTTTAGAAGTAAACTAAGGGTTTATAAGTCATTAATAATACTTTAATCCTTAAGTTAGAAATATAATTTAGAAAGAGATTCTAGATATATTTAATATCATTAACATTCCACATAGTTTCAAACAGTTTATCCTTAAAGCCAAGAATTAACTTGAAAATGATAAGGAATTTAAAATGATTGTAAAACACATTCATTTTTAGTGATAATTAAAATTCTATTTCAGGACACTGGACTCTATATCTGCCTTTCAACTGTCTGACAATCCATATGAAATAGTTTTATCAATGAAACCATGCGAACATGGAGTATGGATTAGCTTAAAAGGATCTTCTGTTACTGAAATATGGGATCCAGATTTGTTGACTTGTAAAATGAAATATGATATCAGAAATGGATGGATTCCTATTCCAAAAGAGGTACAAATTTACCTATTTTATATGATTAGAATTTCATTTCAGGACACTGAGTTCTATATCTGTCTTTCAAATGTCCAATGATTTATATGAAATACTTTTATCAACGAAACCATGTGAATAGCTTAAAAACATCTGTCACTGAAATACAGGATCCAGAGTCAAGAAATGAAACCTAAATTTATATTCACAATAAAAATTATGTTATGGTTTCGACACTACAAACTGCAGTCTATTTCACTGCTGGAAATATGTATCAGCTAAGCAGTAGTTTTTAGGTTCCTGAATGGTTCAAGGAGATATCTTATTTTAGAGTTGAATTCTCATTACTAACCACTCAACAATATCAAGAAAATCATTTCATGTGTATGTGTTGCACCACAACTCATCTAGCACTGTTATTTATTTTCTTAATTTTTACAACCTATTATTAATTTATTTCATACATTGGTGTAAAATGCATACAGTTATTCTAATAAGAAATCTAAAATTATTGGTATATTCTTATTCATTGGTAGTATTCAAAGTAAAAGTATGATCTAAGAAACACTATTAGTCTATAATTAAAGTCGTTATACTGAGATTGCATACTAATATTTATATCTCTCTCTCTCTAGGATGATGAAAAACTAAATGAACAAAGGGTTACTTGCTTCTTACCTCATGATAATATGCTCTGGATTGGTGTAGGAGATGGTAACTTATCCATCTATGAGATCTTTTCACCACCAGCCACTATGAAAGATCTTGTATCAGCTGATGACTACAAGAAAAACCTAATGGAGAACAATGAGTTATTTCTTGAAAATGATATCCCTTGTATATTAGCTTCCTGTAATGATGACACACTGTCTAATGAAACAATAATGGAAGACAAGCAGAACAATAATAAAGAAACATTATGGCAGCTAAACCAAGAGAATACAGAATTATGTTCTAATAAACAGAAACCAATATCTGATTTCAATAACAAAGCCAGTGAGTTATTTCATGAGGGCATGTCAAGAACAACTGCTTATAACTCAAAAGTAAATGATCATTCCTTGATTGAAAAGTTGGAGATTAGCTCTAAAAACATTCTTCCAGATGTCATTGATAATGTAACCAATCGACAATCTGCAGAAGGAATAGATTTATTAGATTCTACAATTTGTCATGTTATACCTGAACAAAATCCTTCCAGTAACAATTTCTCTCATTTAAATGAAACAGTTATAAAACAAAACAAGCAGGCCATTCTGGAATTGCAGCCCTCTTTAAGTGAGCAGCAAACAGAAAGTGGTGAAATATATCTCAATAATCTTGATGAATCACTAAAAGAAATTAAGGCATGTCCATTAGAAGATTCTCCATCAGAGCTAATTACTGATCTTAAAACAGCAGAACTTTCCAAAATAAATGAGCAACATTATTCTCAAAATTTATCACATACTAACTCTCCACAACATTTCTTAAATACTAACAAAAATAACAATGGAATATCGTTAAAATCTGAAGAAACAATGTACGATAAAACTGAAATTTGTTTGCTAAATGGCAACAAAAGTAAAGAGTTACCAAAACAATTTACAATTAAACCTGAGTTCTGTGATCAAAACATTAATGGAATCCAAGACACGAAGAAACAGCATTACAATAGCGAGGCAAGCTTATATAATTTAAACAATGAGCAGTGTCAAGAAAGGGAAAGTAATATCAATAGTGTTTCCCCAAGAGTTTTAAATAATAAACAAGAGGTATCACCAAGGATATGGTCCAAAGTACAGAAAAAAAGTTCAGAAAATATTTTACCTTCAACAAAGAAATTAGAAAAACTGATGAAAACAAAGTGTGAGAATGGCAATGAAGAAACCCACTTTAAGGAGAATAAAGAAAATGGAAAATCTCAAAGCAGAAATGCTATCATTGAAAGACAGAATTCCTTCAGTAATCAGATGAACCAAGATATCTCATCAGAATCTAACGGCAATAAATTAATGTATATCAATCAGCAACCAAAAGAAATTGCTCCCAATTCAAGTAACTTATCAAAATATGACCAACTTAAAGAAGGAAATTATTTTAGTAATAGAATAATTGATAATGAAAATTTAATCAAACAAATACCATCAGCAGATGTTTTGATGACACAGAAAATGGAGTCTGATCATATTTCAGTTAAGTTTATTCCAAGCATGACTAATAAGATACATTTCGTAAATGAAAAAGAACCTTCAAAGATTGATCAGTCAAAAGCAACCCTTCATGACTACCATGAATCAAAATATCGATTGGAATTTTCTGAGTATGATGTTAAACAGACTAAAGAAATTTTGGATTGTCGAAAATTATCATTTTCTAGCAATATCAGTGACCTTTCATCTACATGTGCAACAGAACTTGCTTCAAATAGTTTTGAGGCATGTAGTTTGTCAACAATTGATGGAGAAGACTTCAAGTTTTATAACAGAAAACTCAGCAGTTTCAACACTCCAAATTCAACATCATCTCCTAGTATTATAGACATCTCAGACTCACTTTATTTAAATCTTGTTGCTAGACTAAAGATATCAGAGAAACCAGTGGTTTGCCTTCTGGAGGCTAAGTAAGTAGTGCAACAATCTTTATATCGTTAGTTAAACTATTGAATTAGTTGTTTCCTTCTTACAAAATTGTTTGAAATATGAGTTGGTAAATTTAATTGCCATGAATTAGAACTTTCAAGCTTGGTACTTAGGATAATAATTTCATACATTATAATCTGATACTACTTAATTTGTATTGGCTCATAATATCAACTGGTTGGGATTTTACTGCCATTTAAATTGAAGCAATTGCTATTAAATATGTCATTCTAGACTGCTATGTAACAGAATAGCTCAGGGGTCAAACATACATGATAAAAACTCACAAACCAGGATTTTGTTTGCTTATTTAGAATTAAATTATATTGCATAGTAGTAGTAGTAGTAGTAGCAGCAGCAGAGTAGCAGCAGCAGAATAGCAGTAGCAGCAGCAGAAATAGAAGTAGTATTGAATGTTCTATAGTTATGTAATCCTTTAAGTAACCACTGTCTCATAACTTTCAGCTTCACTATTAAGTTATAAATATTGAACCTTTCCATTACTGGATGGGCATGAAATGAACATTTAGCAAAAGATATTTTAAGATAAGAAAAGATAAAAAGGATGTTATAGGTGATTAAAACTGTGCATTGCTTAACTAGATACATATCTAGTTTGATGCCAGATTCTTCAGAGTTCAAATCCTGCTGGAGTTGAAACTGCTTTTAATCTTTTTTAAAATATTATTAAAATCAAAATCATTATCTTTAAAAGTAATATATTGGTTTCAAATTTTGGCGCAAGGCCAGCAATTTTGGGGAGGTGGGTAAGTCGATTACATCAACCCCAGTGCTCAACCTGCACTTATTTATTGACCTTGAAAGGACAAAAGGCAAAGTTGACCTTAGTGGAATTTTAACTTAGAATGTAAAAATGGATGAAATGCTGCTAAGCATTTTGCCCAGCATGCTAATGATTCTGCTAGCTCACCACCTTATCTTTAAAAGTAATATATTAAAATCATTTAATCAATGATGTTCATTCACCTATAAGTACTGATCTTGTACTTAATAAAAAAAATCCATTAAATTGATACAAGATACTAGAATATCTTATGACATTTTCAATCAATTGATAAGATTTTGTTCTTTAATTTAGTGTTTATTTCTGAAATCTTTTTTCTTGGTCAAAAGTTTAACATTAAATTATACCCTTCTGCATTAGCTTAATACAATTTGGCATTGATTGAATAAATAAATAAAATCTTTCTGAATCAGCAAGTATACCACTGAAACTTAAGTTAATTATTGTACAAGCAAATAAGAATAAATAGATATCAAACATTTTTTTTTTTCTTTTTGTGATAATATTTTCCCCTTGATTAACATTTACAGCATTAATGAAGAACCATTAATATTGAGCTTCAGTGGTTTCCATGGTGATGAAGAACCAGTTTTGAGGTGGAGAAGGGAACCAGATGAAGTAAGACAACCTTTAGATTCTTTTAAGGTTGTCATAATGTATAAAATTTGTTCTATATCTGTAGCAAAGTAAATTAAGATAGTGTTTCTAATAATTTAGTAGAAATATTCTAGGTTATTATTATAGTAATTTAGAAGAATTATAAGAGGTTGTTTCAATACAGTAAATAAAGAATGTGTTATTTAACAAGTTTTACAATCACAGTATTTTTCTGTCTTATGTTTACTTTTACAGTTTTGCAAATATGCTACTTAGTCTTAAAGTTAACATTAGACTCACTAATCAATAAACAAATCCATATGTTTAAGCTACATAATGCAGCTTCTCAACCTGCTTAAAATAGTGCCCAAAGTCTTCCTCATATCCCCACCTACTGTTTTAAAGAAGAAAGAACACATTGAATAATGACTTACCATATAAGGAACCTTCGTGTATAAGGAGCCCCCTAATTTTTGTAAATATGCAAGAAGTTTTAACAAGCTAAATGGAGTAAGAAAACTAAGGAAATAATTTGAGTACAGCCTACAGAATTTTAATTTTTAATTGATCATTATTTTTTATAAACAAACTAAATGTTCAAACACATGTTTGTATAGTGATCTAGGAATAATGAAACTAAATAAAAAAAGACATTAAAATAACCTAAAGTGTATATGTACAAGAGGGTGCTGAAAAGTTCCTGGAGGATCAATTAATTATAATTTTATGATGGTTATTTCAGATTAACACACTTACTGCAGTGGTTCTTCAGTTTTTCTAAGCCCCCATAAGAGAACTCAGAAGGTTGGGCCTCCAACCAGGCCTTTCACAATACCTTTAAAGCCAGGAATTTTTCAGCACCTCTGCATAGATGCAGGCCTGACTGTGTGGCTAAGAAGCTCACTTTGCAACCACATGATTTCAGGTTCACTGCCACAATACAACACTTGGGCAAGTGTTTTCTATTCTAGCCCCAGGCTTGCCAATGTCTTGTGAATGAATTTGGTAGATGAAACTGCATAATTCTTGAAAAACTGCAGAAATAGAAAAAAGAAATACAAATTTTGGATTTGATAAGCAATTCCCTCAATGATCAGATTAGTTAATCCAGTTGTCTATTGTTAAAATGTGATAAGAAAAGATTGCTTTTTTTTTTCATTTTCAAAGTTAAAATTAGTAATATATATCTTTTTAATATTTTCAGAAAATTTGGACAAATGAACCTGTACAAGAAATATGCCCAATAACAAAAGTCCCAAAACCTTCAGGATATTTGAGGAATTGCCTTCAGTCTAATAGTCAAAAGAAATTCATTTCAAATTTTGAAAAACATGATGACACTTTCATTGATGAATCTAAAATATTTTCTGGAAAATGAGAAAACCCCTAATGTCATAAACATCATGCATGATTCATGAATTATGAATATTTTGGAAAAAATTTTACAATTTAAGTTAAAATAGAATCCGGAAATGTTAATACAATTTGAATAACATCAGCAGCGTTATTGCCAAAACACCCCTAATATATATTGGGTTGATAGAAAGAGAACTAATATTTTTAGCCAATATTTTAAGTTCTAATTTTACTAGATTTATTATGTATTCAATCCATCCATTTTTGCCATCCACTATTTCTTGTAGGGTAATGGAGATAGAGTCCGCATGCACCTCTTCCATAGGGTTCTATTAGAAATAACCATAACACTTTCCAGCTGGATTCCCAAGCAGGACCAGCTGACACCATAGATATTATCCAACCATCTCAATCTTAGTCTACCCCTAGGTCTCCTGCTAGTTGGCTCAGCTTGAAGAATCTGTCTTGTGATTCATTCCTAATGCATTCTAACCAATCTATTATGTATTGATTATTAAAATTATAGTGGGAAAGTAATAAACATGGTAAACAGTGTGTATTGCAGTAAAGAGAGAGTTGGGTGAAGCAAAACAGACAATTTTCAAGTTATCAATGAAGCAAGTAAAGAATAACTACAAACAAATATAGAAAAAAGTACAAGAATTATAATTCAGTAAAGAATTTTTTAAATGCAAATGAAATTTAATGAGCTGTCTTGAAATTCACAGCATTTTTAATCATAAGTGATAAATGTATTTTCTGAGAATTTAAAGTATTTAGATTTACTTGACTTTTATTGCATGAAAATACAGAGTGAGTCAAGTAGCACCTAGTTTCCAAGAAGTTGTGCCTTTCTTTGTTGTTTTGTAGGTTATTCCTGACAGTTTTGAAAGTTACTAAATCTGGATCATGTATCACGTTGTTGATATCCCAACCCATAAAACAAGAACAAGGAGTCAAAAGTATCTCTCAATTGGGAAGTCATACATATCAACCCTAAAACAGGAATTGGGTGCCTCTTTTGACTCACCCTGTAAATAGAATTTTGGGTGAATAATTTAAACTAAAAGGTAATACAAAAAAACATAGATGAAAATGAGCCACTTGTCAACGTTGTTTCCTATACATTGTGCTGACAGGGAGTAGTTCAAAGCACAACATCGCATTCATTTAATAAATATAAAAATGAGATTGAAGATTCTCAGATTTGTGCAATTTCAACAAATGAAATGACAATTGGCATAAATCCATGTACAATCAAAACTCAACGGCTTGATATAACAGTGAAATCCTAGAAATTGAAGGTAAATTAGAATAATACAATCAGTTATGAATTCATTGTGATTAATTATGCAGTATCAATTTAATTTGTGTGAGTTAAAGTAGAATTTAATAATTAAAAACCAACACAGAGTCATATAGTCATTCAAACAGAATTTATTAAGTCAAAGACTTTTTGTAAATCAATTATTATTACATTTACTTTCCTTGTAAAAGGAAATATAAATTATTTCTTTTTACTCTTTGGGGTTTTTGCTAGAGATTTTTTTAGAGCTTTCCCTGTTTGTGTTGAGGGTAAACTAGTGGATTCAGTGATTTTATCTGAAATCAGAATGGCTGATGTATTCAAATCTTTGCCTATTTTAGTCATTGCTTGTAATTTTCCCTGTAGCTGAATTAGTTCAAATTCAGCAATGTCTGCTCGATTCTCATATTCTTGAGCTCTCTTTTCAGTGGCACTGCAAACAAAAAGAAAATACCAAACAATTTAAGTGTCTTGATTAAATGTATTTAAATCAAATGAAAATCAATATAAATGTTATATAACAATGATTTCAAATCATTGAATAACATCAGGAGTGTTATTACTAGAAGACCAGCAATTTCAGGAAAGGGATTAAATCGATTCATCAAATCTAGTGCCCAACTGGTACTTATTTTATCAATCTCAAAAGGATGAAAAGCAAAGTCAACCTTGGCAGAATTTGAACCCAGTATGTAAAGCTTGATGAAATGTCAGTAAGCATTTTGCCTGGCTGTCACCTTTATAGATGTATATAATAATAAACCTAAAATTATAATATGTAAGGCATTGTTATATTATTTGTTTATTTTTACATGCCATAAATACATATGTGCATATGCATACACACACTTTTATATATATATGTAAAGATATGTATATAAATATATATTTATGTGTGTGTGTATAAACATATGCATATATATATATATACATATATGCATACACACACAGATATATGTATATTTACTACAATAAAGAAAAATATGCAATGACCATTATTTATGCCTTGTCTTATATATATATATAAGGGCATCCAGCTGTAGAAACTCT
>NC_068982.1:38117234-38118637 GCF_001194135.2 Octopus bimaculoides | reverse complement strand
AAACGATGATGATGATGATGATGATATATATAGCATGGAAAGCGGATATTAAACGGTGATGCTGATGATCATCATGCTGGCATAAGTTTGGCAGTTTGACTGAGGTCTGGAGAGCCAGCAGCTGCACCAGGCTCCAAGCTGATCTGGCAATGTTTCGACAGCTGGATGCCCTTCTTAACACCAAACACCTCTAAGGAGGCTGATCAACCAATTCAAAACCACAGTCATACACAGCAACCATTGAAACCAATGACTTGTTGAAACAAGGCCCTTTTTTGGCAGTTTTCCTGAACATTTAGTCTTGATAACCTTTTGCAACTGCCTTAACACATTGGCACAGTACTTTCCATTGATGGTGTGGTCCTTTTTAAGATAATCAATAAACACAATGCCTTTTGCATCCCCAAAAACTGACACTATCATCTTCTCTGCAGATGAAACGACCTTGGCCTTCTTTGGAGCAGATGTAGTCAGCTTATGAACTTTTCAGTCCACCCTTGTATCAATAAAATAAGCACTAATATTCAAAATAAACTTTCTCTGGCAACTAGTTGAATTTTTCAAACCAAAATGTACAGCCAAGAAAGGTAGCTCAACATATACATGAAGAGGACTTTGAGGGACCAAAAATTCTATGTGAAATGCAGTAGGATTTCAAAGACACTTGAACAAAACTATCAGTAATATTAATGGCATTCTTATAGTTGTATTTGTCTAGAAATATATTTGTTAGGCTGACAACAGAAATATAATAATCAGCATTGCATGATTTTTAGAAAACAACAGTTTGGGCTATCAAAATGCATTTTTCAATATTTACATTTATCTGTAATCTTTTTCACTCTCCCATTCTTAAAAGTTTCTGTAAGTTCTATATAGGTACAAGAATGATGTGTGATAAGTGGCTTGCTTACCAACCACATGGTTCTGGGTTCAGTCCCACTGCATGACATCTTGTGCAAGTGTCTTCTACTATAGCCTCGAGCCTACCAAAGCCTTGTGAGTCGATTTGGTAGATGAAAACTTAAAGAAGTCTGTCGTGTATATATTGTATAAAGGATCATGGGTAAAGCCAAAACAATGCGAAGTAAATGCAAGGAAAATCACAAGAACAAAAAATATGTCAATTAATGTAGACTTACCTTGTTTTCAATATTTCGGGGTTATGACCCCATTTTCAAGAAATTGACGAATGTTGCCAATGTTGCAGGCACCCCGAAATATTGAAAACAAGGTAAGTCTACATTAATTCACATATTTGTTTTCTTGTGATTTACTTTGCATTTACTTCACATTATTTTGGCCTTACCCACAATCCTTTATACAATATCATCATCATCATCATCATCGTTTAACGTCCGCTTTCCATGCTAGCATGGGTTGGACGATTTGACTGAGGACTG
>NC_068982.1:38116083-38116861 GCF_001194135.2 Octopus bimaculoides | reverse complement strand
TATATATATATATATATATATGCATGTATGTGTGTGTATGTGTTTGTGTGTCTGTGTCTGTCCCCTCAGCATCGCTTGACAACTGATGCTGGTGTGCTTACATCCCCATAAATTAGCGGTTCGGCAAAACAGACCGATAAAACAAGTACTAGGCTTACAAAGAATAAGTCCTGGAATCGAACTGTTTGACTAAAGGCGGTGCTCCAGCATGGCCACAGTCAGATGATTGAAATAAGTAAAAGAATAAAAGAATATGTCCATTTTATAACATTTTCAAACAAAAACAAATAGAGAACTATGCAGTCATATGTCTGTTTTAGATTCCATCTCACTGTATGGTACCTTGAGCAAGTGTCTTCTACTGTAGCTCCAGGTTGACCAAGGTTTTGTGAGTGGTGACAGAATGAGTATCTTGTTATAGAAAATCTACTTCAATATATATATTCTCGGAGTGGTTGGCATTAGGAAGGGCATCCAGCTGTAGAAACTCTGCCAGATCAGATTGGAGTCTGGTGTAGCCATCTGGTTCGCCAGTCCCCAATCAAATCGTCCAACCCGTGCTACCATGGAAAGCGGACATTAAATGATGATGATGATGATATATATCTGTATGTATGTATATATATATATATCATCATCATCATCATCATCGTTTAACGTCCGCTTTCCATGCTAGCATGGGTTGGACGATTTGACTGAGGACTGGTGAAACCGGATGGCAACACCAGGCTCCAGTCTGATTTGGCAGAGTTTCTACAGCTGGATGCCCTTCCTAACG
>NC_068982.1:38109357-38114547 GCF_001194135.2 Octopus bimaculoides | reverse complement strand
TGGTTCGTAATACGGGTGACTAGGCTATAGCCAACACTGCCAGATATTTTGAGCATCTCTGCAGTGATTCCTGATGGGCCGGGGGCTTTCCCAGTCTTCATACTCTTAATTGCTTTATATATATATATATATATATATATAAATATATATATAGACAGGCATGTATGTATGTATCTGTGTGTGTGTGTGTGTGTGTGTGTGCATGCTTGTGTGCCTGTGTAAA
Organism: Octopus bimaculoides; assembly: GCF_001194135.2. Lineage (NCBI taxonomy): Eukaryota > Metazoa > Mollusca > Cephalopoda > Octopoda > Octopodidae > Octopus > Octopus bimaculoides. The sequence continues at coordinate 38,114,324 of NC_068982.1, read as the reverse complement.
ATTCTCTCAAAAGAGAAAATGACACAAATGAAAATATTTTCATTTGATTTGAACTTTGCTACATAAATTCAGTAAGTCACAAAATTATTGTGATTTCTGATAATTATTGATTTTCTTTCCAGTAATATAATTGTTTAAATGTGTTAAACTTATTCATAAATTCATATAAGCTAAAAAAATTAAGTTTTTAGTGTTAAGTTTTAAATAATGGATAAAAAGATTAAATTATTTACATTTTAAAATATTACATGAGAATTAATTTTTCCCTCTTAAGTATCAATAAAATAAATAAGGAATATACAGAGATGATGAGTTCAAATTGATCAAACAAATACCTTTTTCTATTTTCTAACAGAAAGTAGTAAATAAAACTTTCTACTCAAAGCATAGAAACAACCTTTATAATGAAGTTGATGTAATCATGATCATGATGACAATAGAATATGTTTATGAAATCAATCATAATATTTGAAAGAAAGATTTGTAGTCATAAGTCAATTTGTTGTTATACAAGCAAATTCTTGGAGGTTACATTAAAATGCTAAACTACCACAGACTGGTTATTTTAATGCAGCTAATGTTAATGCAAATTATATACAAACAGTAAGAACTATTTATAATTAATCAATCTGGAATTGTATGACAGTAGTATTCATACATCTGGGTTCCTGAGTCAACAGGAAAACAAAAATGAACAACTTTAAAATATAAAACTGATCAAATGACATTTATCCACCAAAAATATCAAGCAGTTGAAAACAGTGATTTCTAACAAGAAAGTAAAAATTAGTTAAAGTGTACAAAACTGAAATAATATATGCACAAGACATATGTCTCTAGAGTACCGCACAAGACTGTTAGAAAATGGTTTGGCAATAAAAATGTCATCCTACAATAAATTTGCTTCAAGTTGAATTCCCAAGATGATTGCTTGTGCAACGCTGTATACAATAAATTGCAAATAGAGCACTGTCGAAAATCCCATATGTGTAAGGGTATGTTTTATAAATCGTTTTATCAGGGAGAGAAAAGAAATTACTCATAGTTCATGGTTGCCTTTTCATTTTATAAGACAGTCGTGATGGGAGTTAGTGAGGTTAATGGGAAAATTTAAATGCTAAGTATTTGAGCATTATAATAATACAAAAAAGGAAAAGTATTTTCTCGGTCCTGTGGTTCATAGAACAAAGGAAGTATGTGTTGTAAATATGAAGCAAAATGATTGCCTCTAAGTTGATAAACTATCATTTACATTTTTTTTACATTTACATTTTTCCTTCTTTCTGTATGTCTTCTGTTTATTCATCAGTCCAAAACTTATAATAATTCCACTAAAAGACATTAAGATTTAAGTAGTTTGACAATTTTGTTAGTATACTCGATCCTAAAATAAGTGTTATAGCAAATAGTTGAAGTTCTTAGCTCAGAAATGTGAAGGAGATGAGAGACACCAAAATAATGTAACAGAAAATGTATGAACAAATGCCAAAAATCTTTTGCAATAAATATCTCAGTTTCAGAATTATTTACTTAAAAGACTTAAAATACCGAAACTGTTAGAAGCAAAGGAAATGGAATTTAAAATTCTTAAATAGTTTTAGTTTCTAATGTCTCCAGAAAGGGAGTTATATCAAATATTTTAAAGGCTGAATGTTCTATTAAACCCTATATTTTGTTGAGTGAGGTCTAAAGAAAAGGGCTGTGACCATAGTATTCACATGGCATTAATGTTACTCTTTAAGAACAGCATTTACCTAGTGTAAACCATATAACATAACTCCAAGAATGGTTTGGCAATAAACATAATTACAACAATGAAAATTTCAGAAAGAGAAATTCCCCAAAATTTATTTCATACGAATTAAAATATTAGTTCCTTTTTTTAAAAAAAAGATACAAAGACACTATATTTGAGAAATGTAACATTGATATATTTTCTTAAAGTTATCTAAATTGATTTACTATTTGTAGCTCTGTAAATCATGCAAATATGAAAACGGATAGTAATTTAATATCCTCCATGCTGACTATAAGTACTCCAATGAAATGAGCAGCTTCTGCAGAATAAAAAATCATTCTTTATGCAGTTTTTTTCTAAATCACCAATTAGAGTTACATCATCAGCATGTCTTTGAAATGCTATTTCATGATCATGTTATTGGCCCATTTATAACTAGAAAGGATTTGGGAAAGGTCATCACTAATTCAGTAATCATGAAACTAAGTAATTATTTGAAGAAACACCAGTGAACAGTTTAGCTTTCCAACATATTCCTCTCTTATAATTATTGAATCCATTGGTTATATGATCATCTCAATTAATGCATAAAACTATTCATCTTAACCCTTTAGCATTTAAAGTGGCTATATCCAGCCTAAATATTCTACCTGTTTTAATTCAAACTGACTAGATCCTGCCTCTTATACCTACCCTATAATGTCATTGAAGTCTCAAAGCTATAAGATAATGCATGATTAATTAAAAACAATGTGAATAAATAAGCATAACATTTGACAGAGTAATCTGAATGCTAATAGGTTAAGTTTACTTTAGTACAAAGACCATGTCGGTAAGACTTCATTAGTTTCAAAACTACACTGACTCTGAGGAAGTTGATATTTAAGAATGTCAGATACAAATCTATTTGGCAGCATTCTTGCAAAAATCGACCAAGTACTGAACAACAGCCTTATTTCACAGTATTTGGGATAATCAGGTTTCTTTTCTTTACCCTTTGATATAAGTTTATGCTGAGTATGTCATGAAGGTCTTTCCAGAAAAATTGCAGATTTCATTTGACTATAATAAGCTACACTTACACTAACTGCTCCTGTAACATCTTCACAGTACAAAGAGCTATATATGCCTTATTAGTATCGGGTGCTTTGAGATCAGCTTCCAGCAGAGATGGTTTAGCAGGAATCTGTGAAAATAAATAAAGCAGTTAGAATTAGATAAATTTACATTATATTTTTTTTTAAGATTTTTTTCTAAAATTAAAACTTTTAATGATTTTTGCTCTTGTTGAAAATAAGGAATTATCCAAAACATTTCAATAAATAAGAGAGAAAATTTATCTATAATGTTATTCCACTTGTCACAACACATGTTCAACTGTTACACTTTCAACAACCTAATTTGGGGAACAAAATCAAAAATACAATTGTCAAAATCTTGAACTTAGTAAAATAATGTTAAGAAGTTCTACAAATGCATATGGCAAACAGAAAGATCTTTTTATAAAATGAAAAATTTCTAAGAATCTTGCAAACAAATAACTAATGTCATAATCTTACTAAAAAACCAGAACGCTAATGCAGAGAATCCTCAAAGAGAACCAAAGGAAAAGACAGGTGAATCCTCTCTCATACAGTGTAAGTGAAATTTTGTTGGAGAGAAGAAAACAGTTTTTAAAAATAAATACTAAAAAAACGTTCTCCACAAAACAAAATGATGCACAACTTATCACTTAATACTTTTTTATATGAGGAAGATATTGCAACAGCAATTAAATAAATTGAATTTAATACTATCTCTTAATCAATAAATGTTGCAAATCTTTGAAAGATTTTCTTTTAGTTATATTCATTTGACAAAATGAAGGAATAATTTTTGTGACAATATTCCTATATACAAGCAATGGCTAAACAAAACTTGAAACATTACATAGATTTTCAAAAATATGATTAAAGTTACTGATAATATTTTCAAAATGAAGATATACATAATACAAAAACACACATGAATATAAGAAAGAAAATCAGATTAGTGGAGATATCAAAAATCCTCATAAATTAGACTTTAAGAGAAAAGAGAATGGTGCTAAAATTTATACATGTGGACAGCTATCAACCCATACATTTCTAACTTAGTCTTTCCAACATCAACGCTAGAATCCATACAAATATTTCTAATCTTAATGGTAAATTTTATGATCTTAGTTATGAATAACACATTTTGTGATAAGGAACCTAAAATGGTATTTTACAAATCATATCAGATATGTTATAATTGAACTCATATTCATAGGTAGTATTCGGTCCCATGGTCTTCTACTATAACCTCAAGCTGACCAAAGCCTTGTGAGGGGATTTGGTAGACAGAAACTGAAAGAAGCTAGTCGTATACATATGTGTGTGTGTGTGTGTGTTTGTGTGCGTGTGTGTATGTATGTATGTGTGTGTGTGTGTGGGGGGGGTTGTATCCTTGTTTGTCCCCCACCACTGCTTGACAATCTGTTTTGGTGTGTTTTCATTTCTGTAACTTAGCAGTCCAGCAAAAGATATCAATAGAATAAGTACCAGGCTTTAAAAAATAAGTACTAGGGTTGATTCATTCAACTAAAAATTTCTTCAAGGCAATGCCCCAGCATGGCCACAGACTAATGACTGAAACAAGTAAAAGATAACAGGTAAAAGGTGAAAGGTAGATATACATCTCATACTATAAGACATGATGTCTGAAACTGCCTGAAGACCACTCGATTATGAAGTGAAACAAAATCCTGTGATACAAGGTAAGGCATTTGTTTGAGCATAGGGAATTCATATTCATTTATACAGAATTTAATATATTCACTTTGAAGGGATATAGGCTAAACCTGTCTGCAGGACAGAAGACTATCTCTCAGAAAAAAAAAAAGAAAAAAAAAAGGAAAACACACTTTCTTGAAAATAATAGAGAAATCAAAATTAGCACTATGCTTTTCAATTGATAAAAACACATTTCTTTAGTTTCTGTAAACAAAATGATGCTTTAGATTAAATATTTGTGTAGATCACAGGGTGGGGGAGAAGGAAAAAACAAAATAGGTTAATTAAATATAAAATTCATCCTATTTTTTTTCAAAGTTAGACTTTCAGTGAAAGGAAAGAAGTATTATGTTTTTAGATTGCATTGAGGCAGTCTTAGCAACCATTCTAAGAAATGTTATTCAAGAAATATATCATTCAAAGATATTTAACTA
>NC_068982.1:38099932-38108980 GCF_001194135.2 Octopus bimaculoides | reverse complement strand
ATATTCAGGGTGCAATGAGTAAATTGTCGCCATTTTATATTTTTAATTTCGCACATGCACATTGTATGTTTCTGATTTTGTTGACTACACAGTATAGCAGCGGTAGTTGGGCGCTATCTGTGAGAAAAACAGCATCATGACACTAGTCACTCAGCCATAAATTTGGAAACAACATGTTGCACTGCTTGGCATTTGTGTGAAAGCTCCAATACGAACATTTCAGAGTGTTTGGGTGTCAATCTGAGGATAGTGCAGAGGATTTGGATAGAGTTGAATGAGTCTAATGGTGATTATGAAGGAACGGCAGCTTGGAAAACTCACTCTAATCATTCTGATCAGAAAAGAACTCCTGAATTTGTTGGTGAGATCCAGGCCATGATTGACAACGATCCTTCCAAGTCAATCAGTTCCATCACTAGGGACATGGGAGTGTCTGAGTTTCTTATCAGGCAGGTAATGCATGAAGGTATTTTGCATTCTTCATACAAGATGAGAAAGGGCCAATTTTTATCCCAAGCCACCAAGAACAAGAGGAAAGACCACACTATGAAGCTTTTGAAGAAACTCAAGCATCTCCTCCAACTGAACATGCTTTGGTTTTTCTCAGACGAGAAAAATTTCTGCCAGGATAAGATGGGGAACACACAGAACAATTGTTGGCTTACTGTGTGCCCAAAACATGTACTGAGAATGATAAAAATCAAACAGCCAGTGAAAATCATGGTGTTTGGAGTAATCACTAGTGATGCTGATGTTATGCCTCCATCCATCTTCCCACAGACCCTATGTCTGGCAACAGGACTCTGCACCATGTCACACAAGCAGGAGAGCTCAGTCATGGCTGTCAGACAATTTCTGTGACCACACCACTCCTAACATCTGGCCACCTAACTCCTCAGACTGCAACCCCCTTGATTATTGTGTGGGGTGCAGTTGGGTGAGAGACCAACAAAACTTCTTGTAACACCAAAGATGAACTGAAAGCAAGGATTATGGCAGCATTCACTAACTTAAACAAGGAGACTGTCCAGATGAGTTGCATGAAACTCCAAAGTTGTCTGGAGGCCGTAGTTGAAGCCAGTGGCGATTTTATTGAATAAATTTACTCTTTAGTATTTCAAGATATTTTTATGTAATTTTGGTAAATATATGTTAAAATGAGATGTCAGTGTTATTTTCTTTTTTGCGTAATTTAGATGATAATTCATTCACAGCACCCAATATATTTAGTTGTTTGTAGTTTCAGCTTAGAGCTGCGGCAATGCTGATGCATGTATATATTTATATAACAATTCTTTGATTTATGAGTTAGTTTACAAGTTAAACAATGAGGAAATTTTCAAGGATACTCTGTAAAAACTTACTTGGTGTTTACTGTACTCTAGAGTTTGACTTAGGGTGTGACCATCACTTCCAATCACTTCTATGATATCATCTTCAATTTCAGTCTAGGCACAAATTACAATCTATTATAAAGTACATTTAAACCAAGAACACACAAATACAACGTTGCATATATGTGTGTCAGTTTTCATTGATATTCATTTCACTATTCAATTCACTGTTTCAAAGACAGCTTGTCACTGTATAACAAGCTTTTGAATACCAATGGGATGTTACAAATTTTACTTTATATATATATTGCTTTTTTTCGCTGTTGTATTTTTAAAATTTATTACTACATGTGTTTATGTGCATGAATGTGTGTGTAATAATTTATAACCAAAAAACATTTACTTTTCAGTTTATTTCAAGATTTCTTACCAATGGAGAAAGAATCGGTTTCTAACCTAGATCCAAGACTCCTTCATTGGAATTTCAACATCAATAACAGGGTATGTATGTATGTATGTATGTATGTATGTATGTATGTATGTATGTATGAACATTACTCTCCTCATGAAAGGAGAAGAGAGCAAAGACCACTGAGTTTTGAGCTCAAAATACAGAGAAACAAAACTAAAAACTTTCTGGTGTTTAGTCTGGTACTGACATACCACTTTTGCTTACATATATAGGAAAATGTTATAAAATGTTCAAACATTTTCTGTCTCCTTCAATATCTGAGATTGCAGTGCATAAATGGCTATATGATTTAAGAAGTTTGCTTTGCAACCATGTGGCTTCAGAGTCAATCCCACTGCACAGTATTTTGGGCCAGTGTCCCCTTCTATAGCTCCAGGTCAACCAATAACTTGTGAATGGAAATTGTATAATGTATGATAACCTAGGAAACTCCACCATACACACAACCCACCTTATTAACCTTATTGCTCAGTCCCTTCCTTCTTCACTAACCCCTGACACTAATTCCTTTCCTTTCCACAATTTCCCTTCCATTAGACCTTACTTTGTTACTGCCTCTCCAACTATCCTCCTCACAACTATGAATTTGTTTCTCTCTTCATACTTTACCCTTTTTTGTCATACCACCTAGAATCATTACACCTTCTCTCTTCTACTCTCCTTTAGAGGCCTCTTTAGGCCCTTAGCGTTGCAAGCTGCAAGGCTACTTCCCTAGTGCTGGTGCCATGAAAAAAGTATCTAGTATTCTCTGTAAAGTGGTTGGCATCAGGATGGGCATCTGGCCACAGAAACCATACCTAAGAAGAGATTGAAGCATGATGCAGGTGCCAGCATGGAAATAGTGCTGAGAGTTATATATACATAGATATATATATATGTGTGTGTGTGTGTATATATATATATATATATATATATATATATATATATATATGTTCACTCACATATCATTGTCATCATCATCATCATCATCATTAAGCATCTCTTTTTCGTTGCTGACATAGGTTGAACAGTTCAATGGGAACCAATGAAACAGAGAACTATGGCATGAATTCTATGGCTAAATGCTATTCCTAATGCCAAGCACTTTACAGAGTGTACTCAATGCTTTTTTATGGCACCAACACTAGTGAGGTTGCCATGTATTCATAAGACCTAAGTATGTATGTATGTATGTATGTATGTATGTATGTGCACAGATGATGACATCTTATGGTTTCAGTTGTTACCATCTGAGTGAAAGAGTGCTATGATGTTTACATTCTTTGTTAACATTATGATTAGTAGCTGTATATTTTGAAAGACCACTGGAATATAAAAATATAGCAATAAAAAATCTATACTTCAAGAACAGATAAGCGTTGGCAAAGAGGAAGGACATCTGGCTATAAAATGCTGACTAAAATATTTTCCATCCAACTCAAACTAGCATGGAAACATGAACTTTAAATGAACGAATAAACAAAAATCAATTTTATATCAGATCATCATCATTTTAATGTCCATTTTTCCATGCTTGCACAGATCAGATGGAATTTGTTGGGGCAGATTTTCTATGGCTGGATAACCTTTGTCTTCAACCATCACTCATTTACAAGTAGGGTAAAAATAATGATTTTTCTTATATGCTTTAAGAAAGAAACAATTAATTTTTATGAAAGTCACCCCACTTCAGAAAATTACTGTACATGTATTTAAAACATGTAAAACATGTAAAACAAAAATTATTTTCTAAGTATTGTTATACTTGGGCACATGAAGGCACATGGCTCAGTGGTTAGAGTGTCGGGCTCACAATCATGAGGTAGTGAGTTCGATTCCCAGACTGGACTGTATTGTGTTCTTGAGCAAGACACTTTATTTCATGCTGCTCCATTTCACTGATCTGTAGAAATGTGTTGTGATGTCATTGATGCCATGCTGTACTGGCTTTTGCTTTTCCCTTGGAAAACATCAGCAGTGGCATGGAGAGGGGAAGCTGGTATGCATGGGCGACTGCTGGTCTTCCATAAACAACCTTGCCCAGACTAGTGCCTCAGGGGTGAACTTTCTAGGTACACTCCCATGGTCATTCATATTTGGGGATGGTCATATTTTGCCAGTTAAACACACACACTATATATTTGGTCTTCACTTAAGCTTTATTATAATTATTTTAGTTTCTTTGGCAAAGTTCTTTCATCACACATCCCATGACCTCTTTAACGATTCTCTTTCCCATGTGTCTTCTCTTGTTCTAAGTAATTTTCTAAGTAATTTTCCAGAAAAAGTACCAAAATGCTTTAATAACTGCAAAGTCACTGCATTCTGCTCATAGGCACAACTACTTGCTGAATTGATATTACTTTCATTTAAAAGATAAGTTACACCAAGAGGAAAAGCATATGAGACGTTTTGGCTCAGCTGTCTTGGCCACACCATTTTGGTATCACTGATTCAGCACTAACTTACTTGACATTAGATGTTTTATTGTTTTTCTCTATCTATCTCTCCTTCTCTTTTTTTTTTCTTTCTTTCTCTCTCTTTTTTCTCCCTCTCTCTTCCTCTCTTTTCTCTCTTTCTTTCTTTCCCTCTCTTTTTCTCTCTTCTCTCTTTCTCTCTCTCTCCCTTTAGCATTTAAACTGACAATATCTGACCAAAATATTCTATATGTTTTATGTTCAAACTGGCCTGCTCCAATCTCTCACACCTATCCTACAATGTCATTTTAAAAATAAGCAATCACATCATCAAAATCTTGAAGCACGATCAATTCAAAAGAATGTGAATAAATAAGAATTACATTTGACAGAGCAATGTGAATGCTAAAAGGTTAACATTCCATTATTGATATCACATTCTAATCTTATCTCATTCAAATGATTGACATTGTATTTTGAAATGAATAGGTATAGGCATGGCTATTGGCATGAGTGTGGCTGCGGTATAGAAGCTTGCTTCCCAATTATATGGCCTTGAGTTCAATGCCACAGCACAGCCCCTTAGGTAAGTATCTCTTACTATAGCCCTGGGCTAACTAAAGCCTTGTAAGTGTAGATCTGGTAGATGGAAGCTGAAAGTAGCCTGCCATATATGTATATGTGTGTGTGTGTGTGTGTGTGTGTGTGTGTGTGTGTGTGTGTGTGTGTGTGTATTTGCATGTATCCCTGTCTTGACACCATGTGATGGTTGTAAATGGAAACAAAAAAGGTATTTGGCGGTAGAATATCTGCCACCACAAATTCTCTCTGACCCATGCAAGCATGGAATAATGGGCATTAAATAATGGTGGTGGTGGTGGTGGCGGTAGCAGTGGTCAGGGGAGGAGGAGGAAAGTGTGAGTTCTGCCACAGTTTTCACATAAGAATTTTTGAGTGCCCACTTCCAAATTAAGTAATGGCCTCTCACTTTACAAATGCCATAATTGACTCTCATCTCACTTCATCATCATCATCATCATCATTTTAACATCTGTTTTCCATGCTGGCATGGGTTGGACGGTTTCACAGGAGCTGGCCAGCCAGGAAGCTGTCCAGGTTCCAGTTGTCTGTTTTGGCATGGTTTCTATAGCTGGATGCCCTTCCTAATGCCAACCACTTTACAAGGTGTGCTGAATGCTTTCTATATGTCACTGGCATGGGTGCATTTATGCACAGGCACCAGTGTATTTATGCAGCACCAGCACAAATGCAGTTTACATGGAACTAGCACAAGTGCATTTTATGTGGTACCAGCACCTGCAAAGAACATGCCATCTCAAGTACAACAAATCACCACAACTCCCTATCCTTTGTCAGAGCCTTACTTATAAAGATTTATTACTTAGTTTGAATTAATATAAGATTAGTCTTGGGATTTGAGTTATTTTAATTCTGTAAAATGACTAAGTTGTGTGGGGAAAATGTAAAGCAATGCACTTGATAGGAAAATATGTTAGTATATAACTTAATTTACAGTTAAATTTGAAACAACTATAATAAACTTTCTGTACCAGTCCAGTAAAACATAAGAAAATAGCATTTAAAAACCATCTTACTTTTGATTTTATGAGACTTGAAGATTGTTTTGTAATATCAGAACTGATTCTGCTTATATTGTCTAATGATTGTGTGTATCCTTGCAAAGATTTCTTGCTTTCTAATTTTTTTAATTTGGATAGTTGCTCCATTCTGTATTCACTGTATGTTAATTGGCTTACTGTTTGAGTTGATACTGATACATAGATAACTTCTGCTTCACTGTCTGGTCCTGTTTCATTGCCTTCTGATACTTTAGCCTCATCTGATGATTCAGTTCTTTCTGATGCTTCGCTTACTTCAGGTGTTTTGGCTGCTTTGGCTCCTTCTGATGATTTGATTGCTTTTGATTCATGTGTTTTGATTGCTTTGGTTGCTTTGGTTGCTTCATGTGTTTTGGTTGCTTTGGCTGCTTTGGTTGCTTCTGGTGTTTTGGTTGCTTCAGGCATTTTAGTTGTTTCTGATGTTTTAGCTGCTTCTAATACTTTGGATGTTTTACGTACTTTGATTCCTGCTGGCTTTTTTGTTGCTTCTGGTGCTTTGGTGGCTCCTGTATCAACAAATTTGGAATCCTTTTGTGAACTCTCAGCGATGCTTTTTCTTGCAGAATCACTCTTTGAAGTTTCTTCGGGGAAACTTCCTGCTCTAGAGGAAGGTAGCGGTAATGTATCTGGAGGCTTTGCAAGAAGGACACCATCAGAATGATCTACACCATGCTCCTAAAAACAGAAATTATTTTGATGTAACCAATTTACTACAATCATTTTAATTGTAATCCAGATACAAATAAGCAAAATCATATTTCCCTATGAATTCAATAACAATAAAGCAACAAAACAAAATGCAATCACCCAAACATAATCTTCACCAAAATATATACCTGCACACACAGACAAACAAGTCTTTAAACTTGACTAAAAAAAAATACACATTAATAGAGACATTCACAAAAATCACTCAGCCATGAATACACAGGCACGCTATCAGTTACAACAATGAGAGTTCCAGTTGATCCAATCAACGGAACAGCCTACTCATGAAATTAATGTGCAAGTGACAGAGCACTCCATGGGCACATGCAACCATAACGTAGTTTACAGGGAGATTCAGCCTGACACAGGATGTGACAAGGCTAGCCCTTAGAAATACAGGTAGAACTCATTTTTGCCTGCTGAGTGAACTGGGGCAATGTAAAATAAAGTGTCTTGCTCAAGAATGCAATGTGCCACCAGGAATCGAACTCATGACCTTACATTTGAGCCAAATATCTTAACCACTTAGCCATGCACCTTCACTTCATGAATACTAATACAATGCAAAACACAATCAAATTTCTAATACAAGAAACAGATTCAACAAAGAAGCAAATCAATAGCTTTAATTAGATTAACAGATCTTCTAAAATACCCTTTGATCAAAGTTGACCATGTAAGATAATCAACAGTGTATAAACAGAAACTAAGCACAGTTCATCATTTCTCCATTTGTCCGTTTTAGTTTTGCATCCCATTTCTGAAACTTATACATATATTAGTAAATAGGAAATTACTTTGATTGATATTACCTTCACTGTGAACATATTTATGAAATATAAAAATGTTTAATGTCATAACAGCATTATAAGAAACTAACATTATTATAGTTTGGGCATTAGATATGATTGACTTCTGGATATACAATCCACATTATTAGGAAATTTGACTGGATATTTGATAGCATTTGAATTGCATCTGTAACATGCACACCAATTAAGATTTTAAGTCTAGGGAAAGTGCAATTAAACACAAATAAGTACAGTGTCAATATTCATACCATTATACACATATTAAGTGAAGACACATAGCCTAGTGGTTAAGATGTTGCAATCATGACTGCAAAATCATAGTTTCAATTCCTAGATTGGGTGGTGCATAGGATTCTTGAGAAAAGCACTTCATCTCACATTGCATTGCAATCACTTTGACACCTGATGTATGGTACACCATGCACCTGCTCAAGCAATGTCAATTTGATGGAGGGAGTGAGCCCTATAAACAAATCATTTGTGCAGGTTGTTTGGCAAAAGCTAAACACTCATATATCGTCCATTATACACTTATTAATATTGTAATTATTTTCCATCACCATCATTATCATTATTGTTAAGGTTGCAAACTGGCAGAATCATTAGTCTGTTGGACAAAATGTTTAGTGGCATTTCTTCCAGTTCTTTACATTTTGAATTCAAATTCTGTCAAGGTCACCTTTGCCTTTCATCCTTTCAGATTCGATACAAAAAAAAAGTACCAGTTGAGTACGAGGTCAGTGTAATCAACTATACCTCTCTCTTCAAATAACTAGCCTTGTATCAAAATTTGAAATCATTGTTGTTGTGGTTGTTATTGAGTGAGAGAGCAGTGCATGTCATCAAAGTGACAGTGACACTGGGGTAAAATATACAAAGCCCAGTATACCCATCATGACCATCCGCCTGATAAGGGTACACCAAACACATGCATCACAACCATATGTGCACAACATGGTGATCTCGTATCAAGATTAACAGTGCATGACCTTGCAGGTGAGACCCAGTCAGAATTTTCTAAATGTCGAGTAGCCCATCCCGCTCAAAAGGTCCCTGAATAAAGGTCGTTTAAGGATGTTGAACGAAACACTCATGTTTCCTGAGGTGAATTATCCAAACCTCAAAGAATTCCTCTCAACACATGGATATGATGCTCTCCATCTACTTTTGCTCATGATCAGAGATGCACATATCATCAGCCACTAAGGAACATACTCAACTGGTTAAGATCATACAAGTGACAAGCAAATCTGTGGTACTGAGAAGAATATTTGCTGTAGCCCATCTTCTATACCAAGACAAAACAATGTACGTGATAACACTTCTAACCAGTTGAGAGAAGAAGCCTATTATTATTATTATTAAATATTATCATCATTATTATTATTATTATTATTATTATTACTATTATTATTATTATTATTATTATTATTATTATTATTATTATTATTATTTTATGTTTGATTTTTGTTTTGCATTTGTACAAGTTGGATCCAAGTCTCACCCAGAGACCTCAAGAGACAACAAGTTAGAAGTTCATGTAGGTGTTATGCCTAGGGTACCATATATTTGGATTTGTACAGTTTTGTTCTAGTGAATGTTTAAGAAACCATAAGAAAATTATGTGTTTGCTTTAAAATTTGAGATCACATAGACAGTATTTTACGTAGGATATGGGCAGTTCCC
>NC_068982.1:38094199-38097932 GCF_001194135.2 Octopus bimaculoides | reverse complement strand
AAGCAGGTTATGGATCGATAATTTTTTGGTTCGTTTGTTTCCTCATTTTTTGGAAGCAGAAATGTTAAACCATTAACTAGCCAAGAGGGCATCAAACTAGGATTTTGCAAAACATAGTTGTAAAGTTTTGTTAGCAGTTCATATTATTATTATTATTATTATTATTATTATTATTATTATTATTATTATTATTATCATTATTATTACCATATTATATTATTATTATTATAAATATTATTATCATTCTATTGGTACTATATTATCACTGTCTTTGTCATATACATACATGTATGTGTGTGTGTGTGTGTGTGTGTGTGTGTGCATGTATCTATGTATAGCCATTTGTGTATCATACTTAATAAAAATATATTACAAAAAGCCCAACTTCCTACTGTATTCATCCGGACATAGTATTTATTATTTGTGCACTGTAAATACATTAGAAGAAGCCAAATTAACTATATTTTTTTGGAGATAGTATCTCTTATGGATGTGCTGTGTATAAAAATATAAATATATCAGTAGCAGATAAAAATCATCTAGCTGTGGTGATGAGAGTGCACATGGAGTAAGTCCAAGAATGGAGACAATGGTATTACATTTACCTTCAGTGTTCTCAGCCATGTCTATATACATGATGTTTGATCTGTCATCTGTATGTTGTTGTAAAAACTAACACTTCCTTTTTCCAAGCTGAGATTCAAAACCAAATATAAGGATTCTCACTTGTCTGATCCACCACTGGCCAAACAGGTGTGAAAGAAATTTCTTTGTCCTGTCAAAAAGTGATGGATGGTTTTTCCCTGCAACCTACAACTGCAGTTATGTCATTTAAGGTTCAAGTGGAAAGGAGGCGACCTACATAGGTAGAAATTTATCCTGTGGTATGTCTGTCCTTCTAGCTGTCACAACCATTATAAATACAGCAATCCGTCAAGGGACGGCATTGAAAGAGAGATAGCCAAAGGCGAGACAGCCAGCAAGTAAATTTGCCAGTTAAGCAGGCAACACAGAGCCAGATGTTCAGCATGAACGACCCAACACAGTAGCAGATGCAGAACATAAACAGACACCACTGAATGACCAATGCACACACATGTCCGATTCTTCCCTGTCATATCGACACAGTATTTACCCTGTTAATTTCTTCTTCACCAGCTCAAAATAAGTTGGTAATGTGATGTAGTGAAATATTTGATGTATACAACAAGTAGGTGCAAGTGTCATTTGAATATATTATTTAAACTACAATCCAATGTTTTCCCATTGTTTTACTTTGATGTCGTCCACATGCCTATTTCATCTGCTACCTTTCCCACTACATTGTTGAAACAATTTTAAACCATGGAATAAATGCTGTGCCAGCCACTCTCTTCTTAGGGCTCTATCTACAGCTATTTCTAGATGTTAAAGTCATAAAATTTTGATCAAGCAATGAAACTTAATTCTTGCTCCTATAACTGCATGACTAAAATAATAAAAATGCTTTAATCAAATAATTACCTGCATTTTCCCTTCATCTTTTCTGGGAATATTTAATTTCTCTAAGCATTCTGATATTACAGGTTTGTTAGTATCTTCAGCAAATGAATTTTCTATTTTACTCTGTTGTTTTTCAACGTTAGGAAATGTAAGAATTAGTGGCTCTTTGAGAATGTCAGAAAGTAATAATTTAGCTGAGTATATCCACTTCTCACAGTCCACCTAAAAAAAAGATCATATATAACATAAAGATATCAATAAAAGCTTTACTATTTCACTATATTCAATACTATACTATCTATTTAACCATAACCTATGCTATATCACTAACAGCATTTAGAGAAACTCTTTTTAAGACATTATATTTAAGAAAATCAAAGATCATATTTTCTTCAGATAAAAATAAACATCAGAATAATTTCTGAAAATACAGTTTTAAATATCTTGTGAACATGAGAAACATAAGCAATATCCACATGTTTATGTAAATAACTCATAGATACAGGAAAATGTAAAAGCTTGTTGGAAAGACAGGGAATTTGCAGTTATTAGGTGGCAAATTTGCAGAATTATAAGAGCATCAAATAGAATGCTTTGCGCATTTGTTCCAACTTTCCGAGTTCAAATCACACTCAGGTCAACTTTACCTTTTTTCCTTCAGGGTCTATAAATAAAGTAGCAACTTAAGGCAATTGATTGTAGGAGCTGTAAGAATATCAAGTCCAGTGTTTTGCTGCATCATTCTAGATTTTTGCACTCTGAGTTTTATTCCCCCACAAGGGATGGGAGAGTTCATACTTAATCTAAGGCTCATTTAATGCCACTACCTGGTATCTAAAGTGGCTTTAACAGAGTCTATTCTGTTGAAAGCATTCAGGTCAGAGCTGTGCTCTGAAGATACCTCCTTGCCACAAGTCTCAGAGGCTCCGTAAAGGGTCATAGGGACTGCTTTTCTTCCTAACTAGAAAGATAAAAATAAAATATTCTTGGGTTGGGTTTGAGACATTTTGTCACAGCTGTTTTGGCCCTGCCCATTTGGCACCATTGATTTAGTGCTGACTTATTTGACATCAGACACTTTGCCCCAGGACCTTTTGACACTGTGAAAAGTCTGTTTTTATTCTAGTCTGACAACTAACTTATAATCACAACTACTAAACAACTCTTGTTTCACTTTATCTATATGATGGCTGATGAAATATTGACAAAACAATGGATTTTTGAACATCTTTGACAAAGTAGAACTGACAGTGAATTTAAATTTTGGTGCTGAGCAGAATAATCAGAGAGAAACATTGAGATGTATTAAATGACACATCTCTCTCTCTCTCTCTCTCTCTCTCTCTCTCTCTCTCTCTCTCTCTCTCTCTCTCTCTCTCTCTCTCTCTCTCTCTCTCTCTCTCTCTCTCTCTCTCTCTCTCTATCTATCTATCTATCTATTTATCTATCTATCTGTATGTGTATTTTTCTGCATGCATATATGTTTGCTTTCAGTGCCAAAAAGTACTGCTGCCAAAAAAGCCATTGCCACAACAGATTCAAAATCCAGTCAGCCATGCCCACTAATCTCATTTTATCCTGGATTGTCCTGCTGGTAACAAATATTTAATGTTTTGCTCAGGAAATTTTCTTCCTCTTACCTTCATCTGCTCTATTTCAAAACCATCATCATTTTCATCCATAGAAAATTGCCTTGTCAATTTCCCATATGTTCTATAATTTTCAAGATTAATAATTAACATTGATCCTAATGTGAACAATAGTTTACATACTTCTTTTGGCCAAAGTAATATTTCTGGGGTAAATTATAATTAAAAGTAAACATGCACAAAGAAAAGCCTTCACAATCTAAAACTTTTTAGCCATAAGCAAAATTATTACTAAAAACGAGACATTAGTAAAGTATTTACCAAAATTATCTAGAAAGTTAATTTCCATGTTTCAACCAAGCATTTTTGTCACAAATTCTATCCTTTATCATTATCTTTTAGTTATTTCAGTCATTAGACTGTTGCCATACTACAACAAGGGTCGGGTCAAACAAAATGACCCCAGTACTTATTTTTTAAGTGATGTACCTATCAATCTCTTTTGCCAGATCACAGTGTTATGGTGACATAAACAAACCAACACCAATTGGACATACACGAATATATGTGTATATATATATAAATATGTGTGTGTGTGTGCATATATATGCATGTGTATATACATGTATATATATACATATATATATATATATATATATATA
>NC_068982.1:38084198-38093881 GCF_001194135.2 Octopus bimaculoides | reverse complement strand
AGAACCAGTTTCGATCCTTGAGATCTTTTCAACAGTAAATATGAATAATATATTTTTTAAAAATTATTGAAAAATTAAATTTTGGTAAATTTAAAAGAAAAGTCTTTTTAAAGACATATTTGTATAGTATTCAAGTAACAGCGGCATTTTTCCTGCTTCTGCCTGTCTCTGTTTCACTCATCGTCGTTGTTTAACGTCCGCTTTCCATGCTAGCATGGGTTGGATGGTTTGAGTGAGGGTTGGCAAGCCAGAAGGCTGCACCAGGCTCCAATCTGATCTGGCAAAGTTTCTACAGCTGGATTGCCCTTCCTAACACCAACTACCCCAAGAGTGTAGTGGGTGCTTTTTACATGCCACCAGCACGAGGGCCAGTCAGGCGGTACTGGCATTGACCACACTTGAATGGTGCTTTTTACATGCCACCGGCATGGGAGCCAGTCAGGCAGCACTGGCAATGACCATGCTTGGATGGTGCTTTTTATGTGCCACCAGCATGGGACCAGTCAGGCGGCACTGGCAATGCATATATAAGTATATATAAAAAGAAGTTCCAGGTATGGAAGCAAGGTCATGAATCAAAGGGCCTTAGAGTTAACCTAGCAAAAACCAAAGTCTTAAAAAGTAGGAAGGCAGACAAATCACAAATTCATTCAAGTATATGGCTCTGCTCAATCTGTAGAAAAGGTGTAGGTAGAAACGCCATAAGATGCACCTAATGTAAGCTTTGGATTCATAAAAGGTGCAGCAACATCAGAGGAAGGTTAACAGAGAAATTAACTTTTGTATGTAGAAGGAGCACAGATACAATAAATGCTGAAAATGCAAAGAAAATAGACTCCATCAGCTGCCAGGTGGGCAAGCTAGAGGTAGTAGATAGCTTTCAAGTTGGTAGTGGAGGTAGATGCTCCAAGAGCGTAGCTGTGAGAATAAGATTAGGCTGATGACAGGTGACCGAGACCTTTGGAGATGTGCTGTGCTTGAGAGGACCCATCAAGCCAAGTGCACCCATGCTGGTGGCACATAAAGAACATCTTTTGAACGTTGGGCCTCACAGAGGCAAAGTGGCTGAGTTTCTTTCGATCGTTGGGCTTGACAGAGGCAAAGTGGCTGAGTTCCTTTTGAGCATTAGGCCTCATGGAGGCAAAGCGGCTGAGTTCCTTTCAAGTGTTGGACCTCACAGAGGTAAGGTGGCTGAGGTTCATTTGAGTGTTTGGCCTCACGGAGGCAAAGTGGCTGAGTTCCTTTCAAGAGTTGGGCCTCATAGAGGCAATGATCAAGACCTTTGGCATTATGTCATGCTTGATTGACTTTTACATGCCAGTGGCATGTATATATAATCATCACTAAATGTGACTAGGGTGTTAAAAACACCTACATTGCAAGAAATAAGAGCTAAAATGCTCTAATGCTGCAGTCAAAGTACATAATTGTATACATATATATATACTGACAGGGACTGTAATCATCCAAAAACACATTAATGATTTGCTAAATCTCCCATAGAGTATAAGGATTTCTTGAACAGTGTTTTTGGACGATTAGAGTTCCTATCAGTATATATGTATACAATTATATGCTTTGACTACAACATTAGAGCATCTTAGCTCTTATTTCTAGCAATATAAGTGTTTCTAACACCCTAGTCACATTTAGTGATGATTATAGTTTTCCTTTTCGGTGAAACATTGTAAACTACTGTCTACATTAATTTTCTGTGTACACATTAGCAATCCATTGAATCATCCATAGATTTCTATGATGAAAACATATATACTGATAGAGAATAAAGTCTGAAAACTACTAAGGTTGAGCCAGTCCTTACTGATGAGACAACAGAAACTGCCGAAACTGATTGTCAGTATAAAGAATTTTCAAACGATGTTTTTGGATGATTACAGTCCCTGTCAGTATATATGTATGTAATTGTGTGCGTTAACTACATCATTAGAGCATTTTAGCTCTTATTTCTAGCAATGTAGGTGTTTAGGCATGGCTGTGTGGTAAGGAGCTTGCTTCCCAATCACATGGTTCCAGGTTCAGTCCCACTGCATAGCACCTTGGGCAAATGTCTTCTACTATAGCCTCTGACCAACCAAAACCTTGTGAATGGATTTGGTAGACAGAAACTGAAAGAAGCCCATTGCATATATGTATATATCTATGTGTGTGTGTGTCTTTATGTCTGTGTTTGTCACCCACCACTGTTTGACAACCAGTGTTGGTGTGTTTACATTCCTGTAATTTAGCAGTTCAGCAAAAGGTGACCAGGCTTAAAAGAAAAAACAAAGAATAA
Source organism: Octopus bimaculoides (assembly GCF_001194135.2). Taxonomy (NCBI): domain Eukaryota; kingdom Metazoa; phylum Mollusca; class Cephalopoda; order Octopoda; family Octopodidae; genus Octopus; species Octopus bimaculoides. Next base: position 38,091,588 of record NC_068982.1, on the reverse strand, counting down.
GTCCTGGGGTTGATTTCTTCAACTGAAACCCTTCGAAGTGGTGCCCCAGTATGGACGCAGTCTAATGATTGAAACAAGTAAGAGATAAAAGATATCACCATCATCATCATCAATATTTAATGTCCATTGTCCATGCTGGCAAGGACTGGACAGTTTGACCAGGGCTGGTAAGCTGAGGGGCTGCACCAGACTTCAGTCTGATTTAACACGGTTTCTATAGCAGGATGCCCTTCCTAACACCAACCACTCTGAGAGTGTAATGGGTGCTTTTGCGTACTACTGGCACAGGGTACCAGTTGCATGACACTGACTGCAGCCACAACAATGATTTCGCTTGGTTTGACAGGTGTTCTCAAGCACAGCATATTGCCAAAGGTCTCAGTCACTAGTCATTACCTCCATGAGGCTCACATTACCACCATATGTGTGTGTGTGTGTGTATATATATATATATATATATATATATATATATTTAGATATATATAGATATACATATACATATACATTTACATATAGATATAACTACATACATGCATACAATTATATGTGCGTGTGTGTGTGTATGTATATATATATACATATATATATATATATCATCATCATCATCATCATCATTTAACGTCCGCTTTCCATGCTTGCATGGGTTGGACGATTTGACTGAGGACTGGTGAAACCAGATGGCTACACCAGGCTCCAATCTGATCTGGCAGAGTTTCTACAGCTGGATGCCCTTCCTAACGCCAACCACTCCATACATATATATACGTATATATATGTACAATGAGTTTTCACACAGTTTCTGTCTACCAAATTCACTCAACAGCCGTTAGTCAGGTCGGGGTGATAGTTGAAGACATTTATCCAACATGCAACACAGTGGGACTGAACCCAAAAATACTTGGTTACAAAGCAAGCTTCTTAACCACACAGCCATGCCTCCAAAATCTAAATACTCCCGTCTTCACACATGGTTTTGGCTGTATTCCCTAAAATTTTACCTTATTTTCTCATAAATGAGAAACAAATTTTAATTATTAAATTCAGTTTTTTGTTCTGCTATTCATTCCACTTATCTGTTCCATACACAGAATAAATTATTCACTACATCATTTTTAACTGAATGTCTAAAGCTTTCCATGTATATCTGTAATTATATTTCCTTATCTTAAAAAGGTGGTTATTTTTTAAAACTTACCTTTAAAGGCTTTTTGTTCTCATCTTTAATACAACTCACATAACGTTCAGCTAACATTTAACTGTTTCTAATGTAATCCATTTTCTGTAAACCAGCTCTAAATACTTAGAAAGTTATCAGTACAGACCACTGGACATAAACTTTTCATTAAATGACACAGAGCAACCTTATATGGGCTCAGAAGAGATGGATTGAGACAAGTGCCCAAAATAGAGGACAAGAGATATTTGAGCAATCACTAGTAGTTGGCAGTGTTTGGAGTAATAACAAAAGATCTTTAAAAAAATGGGAAGAGTGATGTTGAAGCAGCATGACTGGAAACTTCCATTGTTATTGATTATTTGATCAAAGGAACCAAAATGAGAAACAAAACAATATATATATATATATAAGCACATCATCATATAACATACTTTTTCCATGCTGGCATAGGTAATATAATATATATACATATGTGTATGTATGTATGTTTGTATGTATGTGTGTATACGTGTGTGTGTGTGTGTCCGTATGTATGTGTGTACCGAAACTGGAGCTTAACTATAGTCTGTCCATAGCACTTACTCAGCATTACCTGACACCTTTGGGTCCTATTGACACCATTACCTCTCATAACCTCTATATCTGTATATATACATATATATATATATATATATATATATATATATATATATATATATATGTACACACACACATACAACTATCAAAAACACCTGTTTACTTGTTTACTTTTGTAACATGAGAAAAGTATGCAGAGTTATTTAAAGAATAATTTACAAACAAATTTGGGATAATATAAAAAGTAACTTACTTCAAATCATAGACAGCATCACTTGGAAATTCCTTTGTTATTTCACGTACGTCAGTTATATCTCTAATGTATTGGGGGAAAAAACGAAGAAAAAAACAAAAGAAGTGAGATTTTTTGAGTAGGGACCAATGATTTTATGATAACATAAAATTGGAGTAAAAGTAAAGTTTATAAAGCAAGGAACTAAAAATAAAAGAGGTAGACATTGATACAGTAGCAATATAGTTAGATATGTGGGGGTCTAGCTTGACTCTGCCTGAGATTTGAAACCAAACCCACCAGCTTGTTGCTTATCAAAACAAGCGGGAAATCCTCCACACTAGATGATTGATGAGGAAACACTCCATCCCCTAGGACCTGTACTGGTCAAGGAAAGGTCAGTCTTTTGACCTTTGCTTGACATGCTAAGAGAGGCTTTTGACCATAAGAAAGGTGATGCCACCTTTATCGTTTCTTCCTTTCTAGTCAGCACCATGACTGCCTTACTCTTTCCCTCTCTACTGACAGACAACCTTTTTCTACATATCAACTACTAACTAGCGAGTCATCCTTGTCGTCACTATCACTAGAATTGCTAATGTCTCTGTAACAACCTGTTGGGTAAACAAATAAATATATGTAAATAACATTTCTTCCTTCTTGGAGTTAATTTTTCGATGTTCACTGGTTACTCCGACACGAGAACCTTAAAATGTTACATCTATATGCTACATTTAGTAGTGGGCTACCTCATATCGAATTGATATTGCACATCAAATCTAGTCTGCTACAGATATAGTTCAAAGTAAAACACACAGGAAAGACAAAAAAGAAAAGAATTGTATACCCTTTTCTATTACATATAATATGTATAATGTATACAAAAGTCATACACATTATATTTAACCCTCACTTCAAACTGTTTATGGTTTCTTCATAAGATCTATTTTCATGGTGAGACTAAATATATGTTTTAGACTGGTGCACTCAAACTGGAGTCCTCATCTTTGTTCTTATAGGTCACAAGGTTTTGTCCAGTGTACTCTCAGGCCTTCTTTACATGCTTGTTCTATTTGGCAATGTTCCCAGAATTTTAAAGTGAAACCTTCTTTATTAAATCCATGGGAGTTGATTCTTCTCATCATGTTGTCCAATAGAGTAAAAACCATTTGACTGACCCAGAGAATTTCTTACTTTCCATAATTGGGTTCAGAGTTTATTTCTTTCAACATGCTATTCCTTCCTCTACCTCTCTCCCCCTCCATTCCCTTTTTCTTTCCTTCTCTCTTAGTCACTCACTCCTCCTCCCATTATTCTCCTCTCCATCCATTCTACCGCCCTTCTCCCCTTCCCCTCTCCCTTTCTTTTCCTCTTTTTTAAGTTTTATATCAGGCTGAGTAAAAAGTGAGCAACGTTTTGAAACAGGAAATTCATCACAATATATTTCAACAACGCAGAAATTTCATTCATCAAAGTAATTACCATTACAATCAACACATTTTTGCCTATGAGTTACAAGTTTGTTTATTCCGGTAACATAAAAATCTGGAGTTCTGGAGCTGATGAACTCTTTGATCACACTTTCAGCATCGGTTTGATTTTTTAACTCCTTCTTTCGCAGGAAACCATCAAGGTGTTTGGAAAAGTGGTAGTTGGTATGAGAAAGATCTGGGGAATAAGTTGGGTAAGGAAGAACTTCATAGCCAAGTTCCCTCAACTTCTGGAGCGTCATTAAGGAAACATGTGGTCGAGCATTGTCATGAAGAATAACTGGCCCTCTGCTGTTGACCAGTCTGGGATGGAGGAGTAGCAGTTTTTCATTCATTTTGGCAATTTCAAGGCAATATTTTCTGCAGTAATGGTTTTTCTGAGTTTTAAGAAGCTATAGTTGATGAGTCCAGCAATACACTACCAAACAGTCACCATAACCATCTTTTTGAAGAGCTCAGGTCTAGGGAAGGTTTTCGGGGCTTCATTTTAGTCTAACCACTGTAAGAACATTTTTCATTTGATACAGAATCTACTTTTCGTGGCAAGTTACAATACAGTTGAGAAATGGATCAGTCTGTTTATGAAGAAGAAGCAATAAGCAAATTTCATATTTGTACATTTTCTGATTTTCATTCAAATCGTGTAGTACCCATTTGTCAAGCTTTTCTGATTGCATGCAAATGGTTGCTGGCAGTTTTCTGGCTAACTTGAAGTTCTTTTGTCAGTTCTTGGGTGGTTTTATGTGGATCTTTTTCAATGACAGTTTTTAAATGACTGTCTTTGATGACAGATGGGCGTCCACTATGCTCATGATCTTCAAGGCTCAGGTCTCCACTGAGAAATCGTTTAAACCACTTTCGAGCTGATCACTCACTGGTCATTTCCTCACCAAATGTTTCGTTGATATTGCAAGCAGTTTCAGCTGCTTTACATCCTTTCTTGAAGTTGAATAGCAACATTGCTCAAATATCATAGTTCCATTGTGATTGTAACAACAGTGAAAAATATATCAATGTTAATTTATTGATGCATTTGGGCAAGTCTATGTCTGTATTATCAGACAATTGCAAAAAAAATGTTTTAAAAAATTCAAAACTATATAAAAATCTGGTACAAATTCTTCATGGTTCAAAACGTTGCTTATGTTTTTACTCAACCCAGTTAGCTCAAAAGTTAGTAAAACAAATATTTAAGTTGGTACTTGAAAAAACATAGGAAGAATCTCTCCCAAAGCTATCAAGTTAGAAAACAGAAATAGAAAAACAATATGTGAACATCAGTCCAGTCCTTTTTTAATGTTGATGCTTCCAGGCTCACAAGGAGCAAATAGCAAGAAATAGAAAAGCAATGTCACACGCAAATCACATAAAAAGCTGGCACAAGGGAACTGAACAGCAATATCAACTATGTCTCAGTGCTGATGTTGTCAAACAGTCCATGACTAGACAATAGTCTACTGAGGAAAAGTAAACAAAGGTCTATGAATTGCAAACAAAAGAGATCTTCTTTTGCAATGTTCTCTTCAGGATAACCATGAAAATACCCTTCAATCAAATAGACAATTATATCAGCTGAGTTTTCAGAGCATGTTAGATCTAACAGTACCTTGGATGAGAAATAATAAAACACTTCAGAAAGAATCTTAAGAAACTGATAAAATAAATTCAAAGATGTGAATTTTAACAGGAAAGAAGATCTTTTCTTTTACTTGTTTCAATCATCTTTTTTTATTTGTGGTCATGCTGGGGCACCACCATCAAGGGTTTTAGTTGAACAAATCAACCCCAGGACTTAGTTTTTAAAGTCTGATACTTATTCTATCAGTCTCTTTTACTGAACTTGGTGGGATATAAACACACCAACATCAGCACTGAGGTGTAGTTGACGTTGCTATTCCCTTGCGCTTGCTCTGACTCTTTGTGTGTGTGTGTGTGTGTGTGTGCGTGCATATGTGCGTGCTTGCATGCATGTGTGTGTGCGTGTGTGCATGTGTGTGCGGAAGCTTACATAGAGTGGCTTATGTGTGACGTTGCTCTTCTATTTATATCCATGATAAAAATAAATGGTAAGAACGTTGACATTGACATGTATTTCTGCTTACAGTTATCAAATGGCTTAATGCACAGATTAATATTAAGTTCTGTCACTCAGTCAACTCAATCAAATATTTTGTTCAAGTATATCAGCAAACAACTTGTGTGGTTAGAAGTTTGCTTCTCAACCGCATGGTCTCAGGTTCAGTCCCACTATTTGACACTTTGGGCAAGTGTCTTCTACTGTAACCTTGGGCCGACCAAAGCCTTGTGAGTGGATTTGGTAGACAGAAACTGAAAGTTAAGACGGTGAGCTGGCAGAAACGTTAGCATGCTGGACGAAATGCTTAGCAGTATTTCGTCTGCCGTTACGTCCTGAGTTCAGATTCTGCCGAGGTCGACTTTGCCTTTCATCCTTTCGGGGTCAATAAATTAAGTACCAGTTATGCACTGGGGTCAATGTAATCGACTTACTCCCTTTGTCTGTCCTTGTTTGTTACCTCTATGTTCAGTCCCTTGTGGGCAGGCAATAAAGAAATAAGAAACTGAAAGAAGCTCATCATATATATATGTATTTATCTATGTGTGTGTGTCTTTGTGACAGTGTGTCTCCCCCACTACTGCTTGACAACCAGTGTTGGAGTGTTTACATCCCCAGTTCAGCAAAAGAGACTGATGGAATAAGTATCAAGCTTTAAAAAATAAGTCCTGGGGTTGATTTGTTTCACTAAAACCCTTCAAGGTAGTACTCCAGCATGGCCGCAATTATAAATTACTGAAACAAGTAGAAGGAAAAATAAAAGATGAAGAGTTCCTATTAGTAGTGAAGGTATTAACTGTAATGAAGCATGCTGATGCATTTTTAAATTTCCAATTGACAACATCTTGTCATCCATCATGAACATGTTTACTTGGAAAATAAACAGATCCTACTTTACTAAAGAAAATGGTTTAGAACACACATTCACTCTCAGATATACAACTTTGTATCCATCAACTTTTAGTCAAGAAGATTCCTTAGGATATACAATATTTTATTTTGAAGCTTCATCTCTATAAAGCTGGTGTAAAAACAAATAGAGTTGGAGAAAATTAAATGGCTCTGTAGATGGCCATCTTGACATTTTGAAATATGAAATCTTGATAAGTGCCTACTCTATTTGTCCAGTCCTGTAGATGTTTTTGCCATCATATTTGTTTCACGGTGTTACAGGCTTAACATCCTTCAAGGATTTGCAAAAGAAAAAAAAAAAATTCCAGAACATCTGTGCACCATATACGGGAAGAAATATTTCAAGCAAAAGTTTCTTGAAAATTATATATAATGGGAGGGTATTAAGATAAAAGCCAACCAATCTCAGAAATTTGATAGCCATTTTGCCATATATATACAAGGTCTGATCAAAAAGTATAGGACTGTTTCTATGGTGACAGAGCTCAAATATACAGAGTGAAGCTGCTAAGCACTGATTGACTTTGAACTCTATCACTAAGTTATGACATTCTCCCTCACATCCATCATTCATAGTAAAGTGTATAAAGTTTGGTCATCTCAAACAGAAGATCAGATTTCAGGTGCACAAGATCTTGATTCTTTTAGTCTTTTACTTGTTCAGTCATTTGACTGCAGTCATGCTGGAGCATTGCCTTAAAGGGATTTTTAGTCGAAGAAATCAACCCCAGGACTTATTTTTTGTAAGCCTAGTACTTATTCTATCAGTCTCTTTTTGCTGAACTGCTAAGTTATGGGGATGTAAACACACTAACATTGGTTGCCAAGCGATGGTGGGGAGGACAAATGCAGACACAAAACTGCACACATAAATATATACACACACACACACATATATATATATATATATATATATATATATATATATA
>NC_068982.1:38075878-38083632 GCF_001194135.2 Octopus bimaculoides | reverse complement strand
CCAACCCTCACCTCTTTCCAGGTAAGGTAATTTACCCCATTACCAGACATATTTTCATAGAAGACTGGAAATGAAGGCCACTACTTACATCACAGTTGTACTTGTTTACAGCTATCACATAAAATCAAAGCAAGAGGACAGTAATGCACATACATGCCCAGACGCACAACATGCACACACACACACACACACACACACACACACACACATAAATGTATATATATATATTATTTTTTATTTATGCACCCTTTTAAAGTCTAACCAGGCTCATGCGCCTGGTTTCCCGGATTCTATGGTGTATGTGTTCCCCCCAGCTGGACGGGACGCCAGTCGATTGCAGCATTACTCAAGAAACAAGAAGAAAGAGTGAGAGAAGGTTGGTGCGAAAGAGTACAACAGGGGTCACTACCACCCCCTGCTGGAGCTTCATGGAGCTTTAGGTGTTTTCGCTCAATAAATACACACAGTATAATAGGGTCAGTATAATAGGGTCAGTTGGATACTGTGAGAAAAGCAGCACCATGACACAATTCACTCTGCCAGAAATTTGAAAACGATATTCTGTACTGCTTGGTATTTGCAACAGAAGCTCTAATACAAATATTTCAGAGTGTCTGAGTGTTGATCCAAGGACAGTGCAATCTGAGGACATGTACTGAGAGTGATAAAAATCAAACATCCAGTCAAAATCATATGGTTTAGAGTGATCACTAGTGATGGCGATGTTATGCCTCCATTCATCTTCTCACATGATCTCAGACTCAACATGGAGGCCTACACTAAGTGCTTGGAGGAGCTAGTGCTACCCTGTGTCAAGAGGGTGACTGCTGGAAGATCCTATGTCTGGCAACAGGACTCTGCACCATGCCATATAAGCAAGAGAACCCAGTCATGGCTGTCAACAATTTCTGTGACCATGTCACCCCCAACATCTGGCCACCTAACTCCCCAGACTACAACCCCATTGATTATTATGTGTGGAGCACAGTTGAGCAAGAGAACAACAAAACTCCTGGTAACACCAAAAGATAGATAGATAGATAGATAGAGAGATAGAGAGAGTGAGAGAGAGAGAGAGAGAGAGAGAGAGAGAGAGAGAGAGATACACACAGAAACACATACACACACATATAAACACATACACACATATACATGCAAATGCAACAAGCATCTGAGACATTTCTCTCCACTAAATTTGACTCAGAAAGAATGATTAACCCAGAGCTGTGACAAAAAGCTATGGGGCCATACAGTGAAACTGAACCTGGGCTGCATGGTTACAAAGTGAACTTCTCAACTACACACCCACGCCTATGCCCACACTTCAGATATATTTATTCCTTGTAAGCATATCACATGTAAAATAAAAGAAAAGAAAAAGAAATAAGAAAACAGGAAAAACTAGTCAACTAATAAAATGCCATATTAATCAACCATTCAAAGTGAAAACAAACACATTAGTTCTACCATTCTTTCCAATATTTTAGACTGATTTACTGCTCTACAATTCCCAATAGTTTTAATTAAATTAGTTTTTATAAAGAGTTTTATGAATTAATTTCCTTTTCATATTGGGTGTAAATTTACACAAACTGTAACAAATAAGCAAAAGCAATGTAGAACACACACGCTCACAAATGTTACCCCATTCCATTCACCCATCAACACTAATCTACTCACATGCACGTAATGATATAATACACACATATAATATATACATATATAACATGCACACACATTATCCAGCAGTTTATAGAAACATAAGAAATATGAATAAGCAGATATGTTTGAATGTGTGTGTGTGTGTGTGTGTGTGTGTGTACAGACTGCGATGGGTAAATTGTCACCATTTTATATTTTTAATTTCACACATTCACATTGTTTATTTTTGATTTTTCTTGACTATAGTAGGGTCAGGTGGGCACCATCTGTGAGAAAAACAGCACCATGATACAATTCACTCTGCCAGAAATTTGGAAACAAGATGCTGTGCTGCTTGGTATTTGCAACTGAAGCTCTAATACAAACATCTCAGAGTGTTTGGGGTATCAATCTGGGGACACTGCAATCTGAGGACATGTTCCGAGAGTGATAAAAATCAAACATCCAGTCGAAATCATGGCATTTGGAGTGATCACTAGTGATGGTGATGTTATGCCTCTATCCATCTTCCCACACAGCCTCGACTCAACACGGAGGCCTACATCAAGTGCCTAGAGGAGCTAGAGCTATCCTGCATCAAGAAGGTGGCTGTTGGAAGATCCTGTGTCTGGCAACAGGACTCTGCACCGTGCCATACAAGCAGGAGAACCCAGTCATGGCTGTCAGATAATTTCTGCAACCACAACACCCCTAACATCTGGCCACCTAACTCCCCAGACTGTAACCCACTTAATTACTATATGTGGAAAGCAGTTGAGCAAGAGACCAACAAAACTATTTGTAACACCAAAGATGAACTGAAGGCAAGGATTATGGCAGCATTCACCAACTTAACCAAGGAGACCACCCAGAAGAGTTGCAGGAGATTCCAGAGTCATTTGGAGGCTGTGATTGAAGCCAATGGCGATTTTATTGAATAAATTTACTCTTTAGTATTTCAAGATATTTTTATGCAATTTTGGTAAATATATGAGTTAAAATGGGATGTCAGAGTTATTTTCATTTTTACATAATTTAAACGACAGTTTATTCACTACACCCTGTATATACATATATATATATATATATGCCTTGGTTTTAGTTTTCACTCTAATATAATAGAATATATATATCAATGTATGTTAGTGTGTATGCAGTGAAAAATCTACTTAAGCACTTATGTAGGAGTGAATATTTTTTCAAGTAACAATTAACTTATATGAAGCAAAAAGTTACCGTGCAATCTTTTCAGTCAGAGTTTCTACAACAGGAAAAATCGAAATCCCTTCTTGCATAACCTCTTTAGGTGAAGGATAAGTGGAGTAAAGGACTTCCAGGGTCTCTTTTGAAGAACTCTCACGATCTGGACATAAGTGAATCAGAAGATGGCACATCCACATTATAATCTTCAAATGTAGCTGAGTGACCTTTTAAACAGAAAGAAAAACCAAAATAACCAGTTAGTGTTTCCAAATATAGTATTACACATACCATAATGATCCCTCCACACACAGCCTCTACCATGCTACTTTACATCTTGGTTTTCTTTCCACAACCAACACCACTATCCCTATCATTGTCATTATTGCATGGCTGCATGGTAAGAAGCTTGCTTCCCAACTACATGGTTCAGGTTTCAGTCCCACTGCCTGGTGCCTTGGGTGAGTGTCTTCTACTATAGCCTTGGGCCGACCAAAGCCTTGTGAGTGGATTTGGTAGACAGAAACTGAAAGAAGCCTGCTGTATATATGTGTGTGTGTGTGTGTGTGTGTGTGTGTGTGTGTGTGTGTGTTTGTCCCCTACCATTGCTTGACAACTGATGTTGGTGTGTTTATGTCCCCATAACTTTGTGGTTTGGCAAAAGAGACTTATACAATAAGTACTAGGCTTACAAAGAATAAGTCCTGGGGTTGATGTCTTCAACTGAAACCCTTTGAGGTGGTGCTCCAGCATGTCCACAATCAGATGACTGTAAAGAGTAAAAAAGTATCCTCGTTACCAGTACCCCCACCACCACCATTGTCATTGACACCGTCATCATCATCATCATCATCATTGTCATCATTGTCATTATCATCATCATTATGACCATTATCAAGTTATCATCATTATTCATAAATATTTTGGATTGTAATGATGTGGTGCACTTGCATGTATATGTGAGTCTAAGAGCTATAAAAAGTGAAAGAGACAGCAAGGGTGCGTGAAGAGAATGAGATTAATCTGACACATTATAAGAATAACAATTCTGTCTTTTCAGTTTCTTTAGTTGACTAGATTACTTACTAAACAGCATATCATACCCAAATAATTTCTGAATGATACTCAGCTGCCTTCTACAAATCTAAGCAAAAAGTGACAAGAAACTAAAGGCATCAAAGTGGCCTATATTCAAGAAAAAAAAAAAAACAAAGAAACAGTTTATCTTAGACTTAGTGAAAAAGAAATGACAACATGTAAGACATGGGAAAATTCTATACTTATCTTTATGGTATGATTATCTCAAAAGAAATCAAACAGCAAAGATGTTAGGGTGAAACTGACATGGCTGGAGTGTGGGAGAGAAAAGTGTTCTCTTTCTCTTCCCATACCATTGAAAAAGAATCATGAAGTTTTAACAAACTTTGAAAAGAAAATAAGAAATAATTTGACTGTGACAAGAGATAAAACAATTCTAAATATAACAATCACTATTTAGCTCATACTGAGAAAATCTATCAACTTGAAGTTACTTTCACATTTTACCACGCTGCTTTTTCAAGGAGACCTAGTCATTTTTTTTTCTCAACCATATATTGACATAAGTTCCCTCCTCCAGTAAATGAAAAAATAATTGTTTATCAGATGAAGATGACAACACAATCAAAATTGTACTACTGAGGCAAGTCAAAAGTTTTGCAACACTGCTAGTTTGTGGTGTGTATAACACATGACTGAAGCAGTTCAAGCTGTGGATGACACCCGCTGAGGCTGGTAGTATCATGGTATTTGGTGTGCTGACACATTGTGCAGTGCTTCATTCTATATGTCATTTGAAGCCTGCACAGATGAACATGCAAGATAGTCTAATTTGAGAACTTATGCTTTATGAAATCGAACTCGGCCATAATGTTGAAGAAGCAACCAGAAAGTTTGTTGTGCAAAAGGTGAATGCACAGTTGACTCACAGTGCATTTTGGGGGTTCCAAGAACCTTGACAATCAGGCAAGGTCAGTAGGCCTAAAACTGTGGATTCCAAAGCCTTGCTCCAAACCATAAAGGCAAATCCAGCAAGAAGCATCAGGTGCACTCAACATCTCATGGATGTATGCCATTGTTTGGAAAAAATACCCAACATTGGTTGAAAGTGAGCTCTTCTGTAACAAGACAATGCAAGACCTCATGCCATTGAATGACCCAGAATAAACTCCAGGAACTTGAGGGAATCAAACTGATGCAATAGCCAGTATATAGTCCAGATCTAGTTCCCTCAGATTATTACTTGTCCCAGTACCAACCAGAGGAGCCAATGTACGTTGTACATCTAAGACATAAAGAGTGAAAAAGACACCAACACAACACTAACAGCCTAAAAGCACCTTCAACACTCTCATGAAACTAAAAATAATCTCCTTTATGGCAACACATTCATATTGCTTTTACCCTTTTAAAATGAGTTGAGATCAAACCCATATCAGACAATGCATACAGTATGACTTTAAAGAGGGCTCTTCAGCAATGAAAGTGGCAAGAAATATCCATTCTGTCTATGAAAATGAAATTATAATGTCCAGACATGCTAACAATAGTTTGGTCAGTTTCACTAAGGAAATTTTTCTCTTGCAGATTGCCCTCAATCTGAATGACCAAGTTTTGTCAATCTTGGCCCTCTGAAAACTGTGCACAAAGGAACAAAATAGCTCAACTGAAGTTATATTTCAATCATAAAGCACCTTCATGAACCAGGAAAGTGTCTTAACTTGGTCAGTAGGTCCCTCCTCATCTGACTGCTTCTCAGCTTATTCAAAGAGTTGCTCTCAGCTCATCATTAAAGAGTAGACTTTCTACCAAACATTTCATGGGTTGAATCATCATAAGCAGTAAAAAGTGAATTCTCTATAATTATAGCCAATTCAAACAATGATAATGAGCACCCAATGAAAACAGAGAATCCAGCCCACCAAACCAGGACTACACTCAAAAAAAGTTATGCATTGGGGGTTATAAAAGATGTTATCTATCATGAAGTGTTACACCAAAATGAAACAGTTAATACAGCAAAGTAATATTATTAACTGGAAGCATTGTACAAAAATTTGTAGAAAAAGTGTTCATCATTGCTCAATCACAATGCAAGGCCACATACTGTCCAAGTCAGCAATGAAAAGATTATGACACTAAATATGGAAATTTTGCCTCATCCTCCTTACTCTCCTGACCTTGCTCCATCTGACTATTATCTTTTCAGATATTTCAATAGTATTTAGGGAGGGAGAGTGTTTCTTTGCTTCAAAACCTGAAGAATTTTATGACTAAGAGATCAACAATTTGCCAAATAGATGGGATTATGTTATCAATAATGAAGGAAAATATTATCTTGACTATATATATCAATTAAGATCAAAGAAACATTTGTTTCTTTCCCATCTTTAAATGTGATAGGACTTTCTTTCCAACCTAATATATAAAAACAGACTGAATAATTGAGAGAAAAAGGCATCAAACTCAAACAACCTCTCTGAATCCCATAATCCTTTCTACTATAGGCACAAGGCCTGAAATTTTGGGGAGGGGGATAGTCGATTACATTGACCCCAGTACTCAAATGGTATAGGTTTTATTGATCCTGAAAGGATGAAGGGCAAAGTCGACTCCAGTGACATTTGAACTCAGAACATGAAAACAGACAAAATGCCGCTAAGCATTTCACCCTGCATGCTAATGATTCTGCCAGCTCAGTGCCTGAATCTCATAATGTAAACTATGTGTTGAAGTACACAATTCAGTCTTTAGTTTCATAGAGACATTGTATATCTGAAGTACTAGATCTCTAAATTGTACAAATATGTCAAAGATCTGTTTGAACCACACAAACCTGGGACTGCACAGCAATAGCAACAGTAACAATATCCACAACAAATCTTTGTTTAATTGTTTTAGGGAACCCCAGTTTTGATATTTTTTTTCTTTCAAAAGGGTGTGTGTCATAAACAGAAGAAACATAAATGAGTAAAATAAGAGGATAAAGCCCAATAAAATATGAAACATAAAGCTATCAACCAGTTAGAATAAGAAGTTACTTCCTGATATTCTTTGTTTTCTCAACATTGCTGTTTTCACTAAAATGTAATTGTTTAATTGTTTTGTACCATAGTGTCAACAAAGTTACACTAGAAATATGAGATTCATTTGCTTGATATGGATTTCAAGTGTTAGCAGCAGTGAATGGGTGGTAATAGGTTAGGCAGAAAGATGTGACACAGTGCAGGAGCTCTTTTTATCATAATGACAACCCCACCGCAACCCTTCTGGAAAAAAAAAACTATGATCATATGTACACATAAATGTGTGTGTTTGTGAACAAATGTGTCTGTGTGTATGTGCATGCATGTGAATGTGTGAGTGTGTGTATGTGTATGTGTGCATGCATGTTTTTTTTAATATTTGTCTTCGTTGGAAACAGTATGATGGTACTGGGCTAAATGCTCAGCAATAATAATATTTAATTTCTTTCTTCTAAGTTCAAATTCCACTGGAGTCATTGCTTATCTTTTATCCTCTGGGACTTGCAAAATGAGAACCAGCATGTTTTGGTATCAGTTTAATGAACTATAACACCCAACACTCTAGAAGTGTATGGCCTTGGTAAATGTAACAAATCTATATTTTCTTTCTTTTCTCTTCTTTTTATTACCAAATTCTTTGTTTCTTAGATAATACTTTATGCAAATTAGAGACTGAGTGTCTTTGTACCTTTTGAAAGTCCCATAGTTGAATGAGATTTGAAGTTTGCAAATTTATCTGTTACAAAGTTCAACTTCTTAAAATTATCTGAGGAACATAGTTACATATACAAGCATCTCAATAATCATGGAAACAAATGTTAGCCCATAATCTTGGTATAGAATATTTAG
>NC_068982.1:38068378-38070878 GCF_001194135.2 Octopus bimaculoides | reverse complement strand
CGATGCTGGTGTGTTTACGTCCCCGTAACTTAGCGGTTCGGCAAAAGTAACCGATAGAATAAGTACTAGGCTTACAAAGAATAAGTCCTGGGGTCGATTTGCTCGACTAAAGGCGGTGCTCCAGCATAGCCGCAGTCAAATGACTGAAACAAGTAAAAGAGTAAAAGAGTAAAGAGTATACTTAATTTAAAATATATTTATCAGTCATCTTATGAATAACATAAATAAATATTGTTTCTATAAACATTATATCTTTGATTTTATTCAATAACTTTTACATTTAATTATTTTATGAAAAGTATGATATTATGAATAGTATGAATAGTATTAATAGTATAAATACTGATATGTTTTTAGTTCCATTCCATAGTTAAAATATTACAAATATAGATCCATAGATGAATATTATAGATTTCACAGTCAATTTCAGATGTTGCAAAATTATTAAAACAGAAGTGTGTGTAGGTTGTATATACATAAATAATAAGCTTATGTATATGAGAGATAGGTTTTCTTTAAATTATAGCTAGTTGATGTTATATCTTTGGTAAATTCCCTTTGTTTTGTATTTATTCCAATAGATTTGAAATACTAATGATAGAATCCTTTTACATATCCAGATACATATATCAGATTAGAATGTTTAAAAAGATCAATCAAAAGTAATATGCAGAAGCTATTCAGTTAACTGCTAAGAAATTTAAAACTGGTTTTATCCGTAGAGAAATCGAGATATTCAAAAGTAAATTCATCCAATAAGAACCAAACTACTTTTAATGTTTGATTAAATACGAAATGCTGATGTAAGACTTTTCAAAATATATCCTCTTGAGAATAAGACTAAAAAAGGACCTACAAATCATAATGAAATATGAACATAGGGAATTTACTCTTTCAAATTCCAACTCTCATTCAAAAATCTGAAAAGGCCATGTGACAGAAAAAGAAAATATACTAATCTTGAATATAGAAACAAACATAGCTATGCGGTAAGAAGCTTGATTCCCAACCACACAGTTCCGGGTTCAGTCCCACTGCATGGCACATTGGCAAAGTGTCTTCTACTATTGCCTCAAGCCAACCAAAGCCTTGTAAGTGGATTTGGTATGTGGAAACTGAAATAAGCTCATATATATATTTATATGTGTGTCTTTGTGTCTGTGTTTGTCCCTCTACTACCCTCTTGACAACTGGTGTTGGTGTGCTTACATGCCTGTAACTTAGTGGTTCAGCAAAAGAAACTAATAGAATAAGTATTAGACATCAAAATAATTAGTACTAGGGTCGATTCATTTGACTAAAAATTCTTCAAAACAGTGCCCCAGCATGGTCACAGTCTAATAAATGAAACAAGTAAAAAATAAAAGAACATAGACTTAGTTTCAATTTAATGTGAATGTTTGGGTCCAGCCAGGCATGTGCAAGCTTTTGTGTGTGCGTGTGTGTGTCCAGCCACATATTTAGAAGTTTGTATATGTATGTGTATGTGTATTTGTATGTATATGTGCATGTTTGTGCTTATTTGAGTCCAACCACAATAGAAAAAGCTTGTGTGTGTTTTTATACATGTGTTAGATTGGATATAAGAAAAAAATTATTATTCTTAGAAAGAGTAACACTAATTCAGATTTATATTTTGAAGATTGGATCAATTATAATCTATATATATAAAAATGAGAATGTGTGTCTGTCTGTCTGTATGTCTGTCTGTCTGTGTGAATCCCTAAAACTCAAGAACTACGCAACCAATTTCATTCAAATTTTACACATGCCTTACTTAAGGTTCCAGTTGTGTTTTAGTCAAAAAAAATTTTAACTTCTTGCAGAGTTCGAGCCCACGGCAACATAATATCTCCTCCACTATTTAAGTATTACGTGTCAAAAGTGAAACAAAAACACTCATGTCAAATACTTTCACTTTAAAAATGAAACTATTCTACTAACTGAAACAATCACATTTTGATACTGTAATGACAGATACTTTCAGAGAGAGAGAGAGAAAGAGAGAAAGAGAGAGAAAGAGAGAAAGAGAGAGAAAGAGAGAGAAAGAGAGAAAGAGAGAGAAAGAGAGAGAAAGAGAGAGAAAGAGAGAGATGTATATGTATACATATAGATGTATATGTACACGTTATTCCACTAACTGAAACAATCACATTTCAATAATGTAATTACAGATACTTTCAGAGAGAGAGAGAAAGAGAGAAAGAGATGTATATGTATACATATACATGTATATGTACACGTATATGCATAGATATATATAGATATAGATCTATATGCATACATGTATATGTATACATATGTGTAGATGTATATATATATAGATGTACATGTAATATGTACACATATATACATATATATACATGTATACAGATATCTATACATATATACACCCATCACACACAAACACACACATTAGTCATCTGTTTTCTTATCCAAAACTACGTCAAAAGTACTGAACGGATCTTTATGAAATTTGGAAATTATATTCTATGTATAA
>NC_068982.1:38062791-38068055 GCF_001194135.2 Octopus bimaculoides | reverse complement strand
ACATTGTGATTTCTGCAATGTGGTGCATAAATTGTCAAGTACATGAGACGCATCTTTGCCTCCACTGATTCACTTGCAAAGTGTTGAGTAAAATTATTTCATTGCAGACCTCCTTTGGGTCTTTTTATTATCACTGCGACACACATAGTCCCCAGTTGGTAACATTGATTTCAAGGCCCTCCTAGATGAGAGACTGGCATTCCACTTAATGTCTATGTTCCATGCTGGCATGGATTGGAGAGTTATTAATGTAGAAATATGGTATCGTAGCTACTAACAGTTGAGGGTTGCATAGTCTAGACGGCGTTTTTAGATTTCATTATTCTCTTTAACCCGGGCAAAGCCGGGTATTTCTGCTAGTTTATTATAATTTAATGAAAAATAATAATTTTTTACTGTTTTATATCTAATTTGACATTTTAGTATTGATAGTATTGAGTGTTTTTTTTAATTATTTTTCTATCTATCATATTTAATTATCTATTTCTTGGCAATTTGGATTCTTGCATGCAAAGGGAATAGATTGTGACAAATGCAATCCATTCCTACACATGAAAATAGGTACAACTCAGTTGTTCCTCAAGATATTGAGAGGGAAATCTTTAGACTTTGCAGAATAAAATGTAAATTATTTTGCCATGTGGAAGAAGTCTTAGACAATACACATCATTAGAATGAGGTAAAATGTCAAAGAGATATGAAAGTGTTAAAAGATTAGACTAAAAGTATTAAGAGAGAGAAAAAAAAATTAACAGGCAATGGAGGAGGAAGAAGAGGAGGAAATTAGTGTTTATAAGAGGGCAATGGTCAAAGTGAGAACAAAGTCAACAGGCACACTAGAAAATTTGATAAAACAGAAAGAAGAGCAGAATTAAGATCAGGAAATAAACATCATAAATATATATATATGTTTTGTTTTAGTTTATATTGCACTTTGAGAACAATAGAATTCTTGAATACAAAGCAAGTGTTTTTTATTCTTCTTCCAATGTTTTCTGAAGTAAATCAGTACAATATACATGCACAAACATATACAACAGGGATACAAACATACATAGATATATGTGTGTGGATGGGTAGGTGTAATCAACTTGAATGCTAAGACTATAATGTGCACAAACACACACACAGACATATATAATCATCACCATCATCATAAATATTTAACATCCATCTTCCCTGCATGCATGGGTAGGATGGTTAACAGGAGCTGGCCATGTAGAAAAACTACCCTGGACTGTTGTATCAATTTTGGCAGGGATTTTACGGCTGGATGCCCTTTGTAACACCAACCACTCTGCAGAGTGGATTCAGTGCTTTTTACATGGCACTGGTATAGGTGAGGTTAGTTCTGGCATGATTTTTACAGCTGGATGCCCTTCCAAATGCCAACCATGTTACAATGTAGACTAGATGCTTTCTACTATAAGCACAAGGCTTGAAATTTTGAGGGGAATGCTCAACTGGTACTTATTTTATCAACCCAAATGGACGAAAGGTAAAGTCAAACTCAGCAGAATTTGGACTCAGAATATAAGCCAGGAGAATATATATATATATATATATATATATATATATATACACACACATGTATATGTGTGAGTGTGTGTGTGTCTGTCTGTATGTGTTTGTGTGTGAGTGTGTATGTATTCATATATATATATAATACATGTAGAATATATATAATATAATATAAAACTTTTAGTAGAAAACTTTTCCCTCACTCTACCCTAACAAACCAATTTAAATCTCTTTCTCGCATTTCCTCCTTCATTCACTATGCCTAGCTCTCACTCCCCAATCCTGTTCTCACACCCTTGCTCCTCTGTATCATTGCTATCCAGTAGCCCCTCCAACTCTATATATACCCAGGTCTTTCACCACTTACTTGCACTCCCTTCGCAATATCTTGTCACTTAAACTATGGCATCTGAACCTCAAGGGTATGCCCTAGCATTTGCCACCATCTATATCTCTCCCTTTACTCCACCATCTCATTTATACTCTGATCCCCATTCCTTGTGAGCATGCCCAGCATTTTGCCACCATCTCCATCCTGCAGTCTCTCTCTCTCTCTCTCTCTCTCTCTCTCTCTCTCTCTCTCTCTCTCTCTCTCTCTATCTATCTATCTCTAACTCTCTCTCTTTCTCTCTCTCCTTCTCCTGCACTTCCCTCAGGCTGGGCAACTGTGTATTTTCTTTGTGGTAGCACACCTGTTTCTGTCTTCATCTTTGATCTTTCTCTCTCCAGCTGGGTAACCTTGTACTTCCTCTTCAGCAAGACACCAATATCTGTCTCACTACAACCTTTTCATCATCATCTCCTCCAATGCTGCCTCTCCTCTTAAAAGTTTTTGTCTTGCAAGTATTTGGTGACCCTGTCAGTGCAGGTGCCACTTAAAAGCACCCAGTCCACACTGTAAAGTGGTTGGTGTTCAGAAGGGCATCCAGCTGTAAAAACCTTGCCAAAACTGACCTAGCTTGTGCCATATAAAAAGCACAAAGTCCACTCTGCTGAGTGCTTGGTGTTAGAAAGGGCATCCAGTTGTAAAAACCTTGCCAAAACTGACCTTGCCTGTGTTTGTGCCACAGAAAAACACTAAGTCTACCCTGCTGAGTGGTTGGTGTTAGGAAGGGCATCCAGCTGTAAAAATCCTGCCAAAACAGTCACAGAAGGCCGGTGCAAGCTTCAGCCTGGCTGGCTCTTGTGGTATCCTCCCACCCATTCTAGCATGGAACATGGACGTTAAATGATGATAATGATGATGACAATGAATATACATATTATACAAATAATATAGCAGGCCAAAACTTAACAGTCACTGTCAACCTTTTCCTTGTAAATGTTAATATATGTGTACTCCACTGAAATGTAGTGAGTAATTTTTGATCTTAATGTTAAATTCTTTTTATATATAACTTGACATAAAAGCAAACATTAATACACACACACAAAAGTATGTATGTATGTGTGTGTGTGTATGTGTGTGTATGTGTGTGTGTGTTTGCAGGTATGTACTTTATTTGTGGGGTAACCAGACTACCATTGGTTTCATGCAGAAAGAGATATGCATAACATGTTTCTAAACAGTTTCCATTTACTAAATTCAGCTCACAATGTATTGCTCTATTTGAGACTGTGCTAGAAGATGCATGCCCAAAGTTTAGTAAAGAGGGAAGTGAGCTTAAAACTATATGGCTTCAAAATGAACTCCATAACCACACAAGCATATCTATCTATCTATCTATCTACCTACCTAACTACCTACCTACCTACCTACCTACCTACTTACCTACCTACCTACCTACCAACCTATATACATATGACTATCTATCTATATGTGTGTGTATACACATACATACATGGACATATTTTGATATCATCATCATCATCATTATCATTATCATTTTCACCATCATTGTTTAAACATCAATTTTTCCTTGCTTGCAAGGGTCAGACAAAATTCATTGAGGCAAAATTTCTATGGCCAGATACCTTTTCTGACACCAACCCTGAACTATTTTCAAACGAAACAATAACCCCCAACCACTACGACCACTTGTCTGTCAGTCAACAAATAGTCAGTCCTTAACCCTTTCATTACCAACCCGGCTGAAACTGTCTCTGGCTTTGGGTACAAATGTCTTGTCTTCATAAGTTTTTAATTAATATCTTCCACCAAACCTTAGTCACAATTAATGTCCCTAACACTAGCTTAATGATAACTAAGTTATTTTACTAAATTCTTTGTTATATTTAAAATAATTAAGAGAAAAACAGACCAACTCAAACTAAATACAGTAACGAAAGGGTTAAGCATGCTTTCATGGAGAACTTCAAACAAATGACACCATTTGCATAAACAGTGATGCTTTCATTTCTAATTTAGTATGCAGGAGTGAAGACAAGTCAAGAAGCCTGGACATGTTTTGAGAGAGATCTGCAAACAAATAACACCTTTCATATGAATGGAACACCATTTATATGAATGGCGATACCTTGTTTATAATAAATGGGCACATGTCAAGACTAAGAGAATATGCACTCACTCATGCATGTACACACACAAGCACACACATATATACATGCACACATACATGTATACATACATATGCATACACATGTACATACATACCCATGTATATACATATATACATATATATATGGGAGAATATACGAAAAAACAACAACAGATGAGGACAGGTGGTGTAACTAACAAAAGGATGTATTAGTATGACGCTCGGGAATACGGAAAGTCTTTGACGTTTCAAGCTACGCTCTTCAATAGAAAGAATACGGAGACAAGGAGAAAAACACGGAGAAAAAAAATTGAATAGTGTCCAGTCAACGGTCACCCTCACATTAGATTTAAACAATAATGGAAGAAAACAAATTTCCCTTATATATATATATATATATATATATATATATATACAATAGTTCAGTTATTGGGATTTCAATCAATAGATTTGTGGGTATTCCATTTCAGATAATGCAAAAATAACATATTGAGTGTTTATGATGGAAAACTCGTGGTATTTATATGCACATCAAGAAGAGGATAAAACCAGTACAATAGCAGGATATAGAATATACTTCTTCAATTATCTCTTGCTTAAGTTAAAATTATCATTCGGAAAGAACTACACGTGTTTCAGTTTTGGAAGATCATAATGTATGTAACAATTTAATTTGTGTTCGTGGGAAGAACCATTTTAACGATGCATACTGCCTTAATTCTTCAAAACGCCGGGGTTTTAATGGTGGCAGCTGATGAAGGGGATGTTTCTATGTGGCCTGCTTGTTTGTTGCACCTTGTTTACCATTTTGTCCATGTTCTTTTGCCACGTCATGTACCCAGTTATGTATCTATGTGTACATGTGGATGAAGGTATATACATACATGTACATATATATGCATATACTCATATATTGTTTGTATCACAACAGAACGCACACGTTAACATTTATACAGTAAGTTTTAACTATTTTTTTAACGCGACTCCTTCTATCTCTATCTCTATATCTATCTCCCCATCTCATTCTTCCCTCTACTGTTCTTCGCCTCTCCCTGTCACTACTATCTCTCTCTCTCTCTCTCTCTCTCTCTCTATCTATCTCTCCCTGCTCGTCCTTCGCCTCTCACTGTTACTACTACTATCTCTCTCCCTCTCTACCTCTCGTTGCTCATTTTCGTTCTTGGACTCCCCAAGCTCGCACGTACTTCTTTGCTCCTCCAGTTCGTGCCTCACAGCATTCAATAC
>NC_068982.1:38057885-38062274 GCF_001194135.2 Octopus bimaculoides | reverse complement strand
TGTGTGTGTGTGTGTGTAATATATATATATCATCATCATCATCGTTTAACGTCCGTTTTCCATGCTAGCATGGGTTGGACAATTTGACTGAGGACTGGTGGAACCCGAAGACTACACCAGGCTCCAATCTGATCTGGCAGAGTTTCTACAGCTGGATACCCTTCCTAACGCCAACCACTCCGAGAGTGTAGTGGGTGCTTTTACGTGTCACCGGCATGAAGGCCAATCAGACGATACTGGCAACGGCCATGCTCAAAATGGTGTATTTTATGTGCCACCCACACAAGAGCCAGTCCAGGGGCACTGGCAATGATCTCACTCGAAAGTCCTTACGTATGCCACGGGCACAAGTGCCAGAAAGGCGACGCTGGGCACAGGTGCCATCCCAATTTCGCTTTCGCTTGCCCCAATAAGTCTTCGCAAGCTGAGTATATATATATAAAATGTGTGTGTATGTGTGTGTGTGTGTGTGTGTGTGTGTGTGTGTGTGTGTAAATATATATATACATGCACACATAAGAAAATGAGATGACAGAGGAATAAACAATTATCTTATGAACTTCATTTTTTTTCTTACAGCTGTTTCTGTTATAACATGCAGTGGACACATAGTTGTGTGCCTGAGTAACACCTCATAGTTTCAACTGAACCTCAAATATACATGCATATTTACACTAATGAACTCCTAAGATAAACCACTGCATGTTATGCAATAATATTATGTTTCATTCTATTCTATTCAAAGGCAGAAAGCTGGCAGGATTGTTAGAGGAGTGGGAAAGATACTTTGTGGTATTTTTTCTGGCTTCTTATGGTCTGAGTTCAAATACTGCCAAGGTCAATTTTTTTCCCTTTCATCCTTTTGGAGGTCAATAAAATAAATACCAGTTGGTCAATGTAATCAACTAGCCCCTACAGAAATTTCAGGTTTTGTGTCTATAGTAGAAAGGATTCCATTTTATTCAGTTTGGTTTTGTTTCATTTTCTTATATATTTAGATATCATGCTTTACTCTATTAATCTTTGTATTTCCCACCTTCAAATACACAGAAATTGGATATATTATACTACTTTATCCATATAGATTTATTGTTCTTACATTGGTAATCATGTTAAGTTTCTTTCTATTCCAAGCATTATACATATGCATTTTCTCATGTTACTCCCTCCCAACAGTCGCCCTCTTTCTTTCATTTTCACAATATTGCAATCAAATTTCCCTTCTCCCTTTCATTGTCTTGGTATTTCAAACCAATCTTTTATCTGTGCATCTTTCGAAAATACTCCATATCATATCAATCTTACTGTTAACCTATTTATTTTTTTTGTCTCTTCTCTGTATATGCACCTTCTTCCTTTCTCTCCTGTCTCAACTATTTATGTTAATTTTACTCCTGCTTTCTTCTCTTTTCCCCACTTGTTTTTTCTTCCTCTATTTTTTCTTTTTATTCTTTCCACTTCTCTTTCCACTTATTTCATCATTTTTTTTAGTTTTTTCTCTCATCTCTTTACATGTATGTGGGTAACAACTGTTTAAATAAAGATTTTCTTTCCCAATTTCAATGTTTTTCATACTTCATATAACATGACTTTATATTTTAATTATTATTCCTAATTTCATTTAATTTACACACGCGCACGCACACACACACACACACACATACACACACATGTACACACACACACACAAACACACACATATTCTTTTACTTGGAGCACCACCTGTTAGTCAAAGAAATCAACCCCAGGACTTATTCTTTGTAAGCCTGGTACTTATTCTATCAAACCCTCTGCCAAATCATTAAGTTACGAGAACATAGACACACCAACATCAGTTGTCAAACACTGGTGGGGTGGGGGACAAACATAGACACAAAGACACACTCACATAAATATAAATATATATATATATATATATATATATATATATACATATATATATACCAGAGGTAGAGTAATATGCTTTATCTAAAAGCAGCAGAAATATAACAAAAGACTGTTACTCTGAGTTTCATGTTCCCATTCATCGGATGAACGGGAACGTGAAACTCAGAGTAACAGACTTTTGTTATATTTCTGCTGCTTTTAAATAAAGCATATTACTCTACCTCTGGTATTTGAGTACTCTTTTTTCCACCTTGTTGCACATTTTATGTGCTTACTCCGGTGTAATATATATATATATATATATATATATATATATATACAATGGGCTTCTTTCAGTTTCTGTCTACCAAATCCACTTACAAGGCTTTGATTGGCCTGAGGATATAGTAGAAGACACATTAAGGTGCTATGCAGTGGGTCTGAACCCAGAGCCATGTGGTTGGGAAGGAAGCTTCTTACCACATAGCTACACCTGCGCGTATATGTGTGTGTGTGTGTGTGTGTGTGCGTGCGTGTATTATATATTCACACACACACACACACACACACAAACACAAGATACACATGCACATATATGCATAAAAATATGTGTGTAGATACATATGTATGTATGTAGCATGAGTATGCAGAAATTCTGGGACGGTGTCTGGCGTGCTGAAAGACCACTGGGAGTGAGGCACCCCTCAGCTTTTGTTGAAGTATGTCTCTAGGAGAAGGTCACTCTGATATAAAACCAGATATGCAGGGAATGACATTGGACATTTTAGGGATCTTTGGTTTGTGCTAGAGATCACAGCGCTCCCACATACCTGAGCCTGCAACTCATATTGGCACCAGACATCTTGCTCTGGCTTGTCTCTGGAGAGGGTCTATGAGGTGTTGTGCAAGCCTTATTGGACCTAAAACTCTGCACAGGCATTGCCGACCTCTGCTTGATATGTGCATTTTTTTCCCCCTATATATATTTATCTTATTGTTAGTATATATTTTCTTCATTTTTTTTGTATATATTTGTATATTTTTAGTATTTATTTTATTTATTTATTTTTTATTCGGAAGTATGTATGTATATCAGATTGACTCTAACAAAGTGCTGTGGTATTAAAAGTACAGTTCAGTCTACCTGTATATATATGCCACATAAACTCATATATGCATGCATTAATATACACACATACACACACTTACTTACATACGCTAACATACACACACATGCACTTGAATACTCACAAGGAAATGCTGAGATATTTTCTCATACAAATTAAGATTATGATTTTGAAGTACCTGATCTACAAGCTTAGCATCCTGGCTGTCTATGATACTTGAAACAATATTATACAAGTGATTTCCACAGTTCACCACATTAAATATGGATATCCTGAAAGAGAAGGAAAAGATACTCTTAGAACATATTTAAGCATATATTATCATAAATCTTCATGTTTTATCCTTTGCTTGCTTCAGTCATTGGACAGTGACCATGCTGGGGCACAGTGTTAGAGAGTGTAGTCAAATAAATCAAGCTTAGTCCATTTTTTAAAAAAAGAATGGGTAGTATTCTATCGGTCTCTTTTTGCTGAACTGCTAAGTTAAGGAGATGTAAACAAACCAACATTGGCTGTCAAGTGAAATGGGGAGGGAAAAGCAAACACAAAAGACACACACATGCATGCATACACACACGCACACATGCACACACACACACACACACCATACACCACACACACACACACCACACACACGCACATGCGCACATGCGCACACACACACACACACACACATGTATGTATATGTAGACAATTATGCAAATAAACAAATTAAATATAACAGCTTGGGTTTGATATACAATATATGTATGTATGTATGTATGTATGTATGCATGCATGCATGCATGTATGTATGTATGTATGTATGTATGTATGTATGTATGTATGTATGTATACAAGCAAACAGAAAGAAAGCAGACTGAAGATTTCCAGATTATGCATATTTAAGTATAAATATATAGATTTTTATACAATAATAGATCAAACCTACACAGAGTACAAATGACAAAGAAAATTAAGCAGGTAATAGTAAGGTGTTCATGTAAGTCCATGTATGTATATGTGTTTGTGTGTATGTATATATATATATATATATATATATATATATTGATAAACAAGTGTAAGTGGCATACGAGTGGGTATATATTTATAAAAAAGAAGTTTGAAAACACCAATATATAAAAAATGAATTTTAATTTAACATGTTTCAGTTCTTGTAAAAACGAACCTTATCAAAACTACATATTTGATAAAATTAAATTAAATGAAGAGTTCATAATTGTTCCTTACTGGTGTCAATAGTCCACGTGGGGGCATTTACCATTGCCAACAGGGACACTACTACTACTACAACCAACAAAAAATGCCCCCACGTGGACTATTGACACCAGTAAGGAACAATTATGAACTCTTCATTTAATTTCATTTTATCAAATATGTAGTTTTGATAAGGTTC
>NC_068982.1:38047881-38057875 GCF_001194135.2 Octopus bimaculoides | reverse complement strand
ATACATATAAAGGTTATGAAGGGTATTGGAGTCAACCAAACCCTAAAGATACAGGTAATACCGAGTAAGTGCTGTATACCGATTAGTTTTGCCCCTGACGTGGTTGCAACATGAGTGGGGAATATAACATGGGTCGTGTATTAGCGTGTGTATATATAAAAAAGAATAAGATAAAGAGACCAATGGCATAAGTAAAATTATATTAATAATTTCATTATTGTAGGTGAGGAAGTATCTCACAGAGATGGGTGGCTGACTGAGACACTGTTCAAAGGATTGCCTGGAATGACACAAGCAAATATCAGCAAATGGTGAATGCAGTAACACACTGCAAACAGCACATGCCCTCATATCTGACCTGATATAACCACCTGTTTATAATTCCTGGTTTCAAATTTGCAGCTATTTCTAGACAGAAAACTTTATTCTACATTGCCTCAGGACACCTAATTAATGGCAAATGTATTATATTATGAGGGAATCTCACTTGCAATGTATCAGCATCCTATAAAAGGGAAGTTTTGTCTCTCATTTCATCAAAACTTGATTTAAGCTTTAGCTCTTAAACACTTGTTAGAAATCACGAAGCATTCATTACAAGTTTCAGAGACACCCATCAAAATAATGATCATCAATGTCAAACATGTGCTATACTTGTTATAACCAACATCTCTTTTGATAATTACGCCTACATTATCTAAAAAGTGTCCCTTGTAAATATAAATATCTCACCGACGTTTTGGTTCAAGATATATTCGTTCATGACGTGTTTCAACCATTCCAAAGCTATTCACTATGTTATTTGCTGCATCATTAATTTCTGATAAAATTTCCAATAAATTATCATCTTCTTGAGGATCAAATAATTTTGGGTCTTTGACAGAGTTATTTAGTTTTTTAATCCATCCATTCAATTTCTCAGACAACCGACTGATACCTTTAGCAGTTCCTATATAAAAGTAATCGTAAAATTGTGTAATTATTTCATAATAAACTATAAAGAAAGAATGCAAGTTTATAACTGCAATGAAAAAGTATAAACAAGCACTTCTAAAAACAAGAAACTATATTTCAATTAATAGAGGTAGTAGTAGTAGTAGTAGTAGTAGTAGTAGTAGTAGTAGTAGTAGTAGTAGTCATCTTAAATTTGAATTTTTTTTATTTTAGTGTAATCTGTGTAATAATGTGATAGTTTATAATTATAATAATGTTCTTAAGAGGATTATACTTAAAAAGTATTACCATTTTCTCCAGTTATGAGAACTTCATTCTGAACCTTCATCTCCTTCATCAGCTATATAACAATATAAAAGCAAAATGATTCAAAAATATTTGCAAGAAATGGATGTTTTTGAATATGTAAATATGCACGCAAATGCATATGCATATACATCAAAAATTTTACATTGATTTTTGTTTCTTCTTTAGCATTGATGAATCATTCTAACACTTTATTTGACATTTTGAAAATGTGTTTTAACAGGGAAGAAAATCAGTCAAAAAAGAGGTGTTGCCCATTATTTAACTAATTCAATTGAAACAGGGTTAAATAAACTTGTCTAAAAATACAAATGTGACTAGTTTCCATCTAGTAAACAATGTTGATACAGAGATTGCTCTAAAAAACAACTCTGGAAAATGAATAACACTGTCAAAGTGTGTAAAAGCAATAGACTAAAAAATTAGTTTAGGAGGTTCATATGTTCAAACGTCTAAGTGTTGCAAACAGTAATTTTTCCTTGTAGGTGATCCCCTTGTATGAGTTATGTTTGCATACAATTTCCTTCCTGCCGATGATGGTAAGTTGTTTTTCTTATAGGTGGTCCAGAGCATCATATGACAGCAGTCTGGAGTTTGGGTATACTATTAGAGGTTAAGTAAAATAGAAGAAATCTTTGAAATAAAATATTATGAGCTTTCTATTTGGAAATATAAAATAAATATGTAATCTTTCCCTTCTCACAAAGGAACTGATTTTATAATTTAAATTAGTAAAGAATGTAATAAGAAACCAGCTTGAAGTATAAATTTAATGTTGTTTGTTTTTGATAAGTACTCTAAACAATTGCTCATCTCAGTATCATCTTCACTTAGCTCTATATAATCAAAACCTATTAATTTGCAACAGAGAGTTACACAGGAATCTACAATTATAAAATTTATTTTATATTCACATAAGTTATTTTTTCAAAGGCTGCATCCATTTTTGTCTTCTGTGTTTGTGAAGGTTGATGTCTCACTAGCAACTTAAAGCATAAACCCTGCCATTCTGCTTGCAATTTGATAAGCACTCCCAGTTTTTCCATTCTTGTCAATGGCAGTTCTCCAAAATAATTCACATTTTCCTCCATCAGTATCTGTACCAATATAGTTTAAAATGATTAAAAACTAAGAACATTGATAAAATTTGTGAATATTCTAGAATTTAATGCAAGAGATGGCTATTCCTCACAAAAATACAATGTCTATTTAACAAGTTAAAACAAATAAACATGTTCATATCCATTATAAAAAGTATGTGACAAATCAGAATGTCCTTTTTATTAGGCAATAAACTATCTAGATACTGAAGCAGAGACAATATTTTCCTTATACGTTTCAACCTAAAGATGTTCAAGCAGAACATCAACTACACAGACTTTACTTCTATATGCAAACCAGCAAAGATTGAGTGTGTTCCCCTCCTCTTCTGTCTAGTCCAAAAATGAGATAGTTCTATTTCTGCTTGTCATTTGTTAGCATACTTTTCGTCCATGTTTATGGTCTGAGTTCAAATTCTGATGAGGTCAACTTTGCCTTTCCTCCTTTCAGGGTTGATAAAATAAGTACCAGTTGAGCACTGGGGTCAATATAATTGATTTATCCCTTCCCCCAAAACTGCTGGCTAATATTAAACAAAATAAAGGAAGCAAGTTTCAGGAAGAACAGAACAGCAGCATAAATGCTTTATGATATTAGTTTTTATGATATTATATTGATTTTCAATTGAACCTTTCAAACTAACAATGCTGGTAAGATCCAATAATGTAATGAGACCAATGAAATCAACTGTCCTTCCTTAAAAAATTGGTTGAAGTCTTCTCAAAAGAAATGAAATTTTAATTTGATATTGTTGCCAGTCTAAAACTATAATCTCAGAATGGATTTCTTTTATTATACTTATACTATCACAACATTAAGGAATGGTTAGAATATCAAAACTTATCATTTTCTTATTTTCTGGTTGTTTATAATTTTGTAAACAATCATATAACATAGAAATCAGCATTTTATTGTCCCTAAGAATTTCTATTAGATGCAGCATTATATCATTAAAATAAGGACAAAATCTTTAACTACATCAATGACTGACTCCTTTATGTTTTTCCTGTCTCACATACAGAACTATTAATGACATTCTCTTGAGTTTATCAAACACTTATGGTATTTAAAGAATTATGATGCTGTAACTAAGTACTGAAGCTACAAGCTCATAGGTGGTATCTCTGAATCTTGCACTAAATCTTTTCAATACATTCACCTCTCTTACCATCAGTTACTCTCCTTTTATGCTCATATAACCCTCACCTCCATCTTTTTCTACTAGATCCACTGTCTGTATTCTCTCTTAATCCTTGAGGGTTTGCTCTGACACCTTGTCACCATTATCATTATCTTCCTAGTAACTCCCAACTGCCTTTATATAATACAGGGAAGCCATGTACCTTTTCTATAGCAAGATACCCATACTTATCCTCCCATCACCTAGCATAAAGCCACCTCTACCCACTCACAAATACCCCCACTTGACTTAGTTGGGGAAGCTTTTTCTTTTTCTTGTTCTTTTTCTGTCTTGCAGGTTACTTGACATCCTCACTAGAGCCAGCAGCATGAAAAAAAGCATCCAATACACACAGTGAAGTGGTTGACATTAGGAAGGGCATCCAGCCATAGTAACCATGGAAAAGCTAACATTGAGCACAATAAAGCCCTGTCGCTCACCAGATCCTGACAAACCACCCATCCTATGCCAGTGTGCAAAACAGACAAACGATGTTACCCTTGGCAAAAAAAAAAAAAGAAAAGAAAAGAAAATGATCAACTCTACTTTCACTTGCACGGTCAATGTCATGAGATTCAAGCAACAGGCAACTCATGCTCAAAAATTCAATGACAAAGTTTTCTGAAGCATCAAAAGCTTTGTGAATGAAATGTTAAAAGAAAATAAACCTTACTTAACCTTAAATATATAAACTGAAAATTAAAATAAATAGTAAACCTGATCCCAATAAATCATTTTCTTAAAGAGGTCATCTAACCGCCGAAGATTATGTGTAGTGTCAGTAGTGCCATTGTTATTTCTGAAAAGAGAAACAGGATTTTTTTTTATATACATATATTTTTTAAAAATAGCATATAAAGTCATGTAAAATTCATTAAATAGAGAAAAACAAATATGGAAGTCAACAAGCAATATGTTTCTAATTAAATTAAACCTCTGCACATTCTAGTTAATTTTGTCTCAAATTTATAGAGTGAATCAACATGTTGTTTTAAAAATAATCCACTGATTGTAGTAAACTAGTGGCATTCTGTCGGCACATGACAAGGGTTCCAGTAGATCCAACCAACAGAAGAGCCTGCTCATGACATTAACATGCAAGTGGCTGTGTACTCCTGTACTTATTCTTAACTTCAATACTTATTCTATCAGTCTTGTTTATCAAATCGCTATGTTACAGAGATATGAACAAACCAACACCAGTTGTAAAGTTGTAAGTTGGAGACAAACACAAACCATGCACACAACACACACAAACACACACACATGCACACATATAACAGGCTTCCACGTAGGCGCAGACATGGCTGTGTGGTAAGAAGCTTGCTTCCCAGCTACATGGTCCCAGGTTCAGTCTTACCGTGTGGCACCTTGGGCA
Source organism: Octopus bimaculoides (assembly GCF_001194135.2). Lineage (NCBI taxonomy): Eukaryota > Metazoa > Mollusca > Cephalopoda > Octopoda > Octopodidae > Octopus > Octopus bimaculoides. The sequence continues at coordinate 38,052,956 of NC_068982.1, read as the reverse complement.
AGTATCTTCTACTATAGCCTTTGGCCAATCAAAGTTTAGTGAGTGGATTTGGTTGATGGAAACTGAAAGAAGCCTGTCATATATGTGTGTGTGTGTGTGTGTGTGTCTGTGTGTGTGTGTGTGTGTGTGTGTGTGTGTGTCTGTATATATATTTATGTGTGTGTGTCTTTGTGTCTTTGTTTGTCCCCCACCATCACTTGATGTTGGTGTGTTTACGTCCCTGTAACTTAACAGTTCAGCAAAAGAGACTGACAGAATAAGTACTAGGCTTATAAAGAATAATTCCTGGGGTTGATTTCTTCAACTAAAACCCTTTAGGGTGGTGCACCAGCATGACCACAGTCAAATGACTGAAACAAGTAAAAGAATAGTTTCTATCTACTAAATTCACTGACAAGGCATTGGTTGGATCAGGGCTATAATAGAAGAGTACCATACAGTGGGACTGAACCAAAAACCACATGGCTGCAAAGCAAGCTTCTTAAGCACAGGGCCATGCCTGCTAGTTAAATTAGTGTACAGTAAATTGCAGTGTACAAGTCGACTTTTTTAAATCTGATAAAACCCCAAAACTAGGATTTGACTAATATAGCTAGGATAAAATGCAAACCTTTACCAGAGAGAGGTCAACCAGTGGAGCAGTTAATAATCACTGTACACCACTTACCATAACTCAGACAGGTTGCCACAAGTATTTCCAACTAAAACTCATGTTTGGTGAACACACTTAACATATTAACACTGAGATCATCGTCATCATTTTCTTAATGTCCATTTTTTCATACTTGCATGGGTTGGACAGAATTTATTGAGAATTTTTACAGCCAGATGCCTTTCCCATCACCAACCATTATCTGTTTCCAAACAAGATAATATTTTCCCATGGCCAGAAATGTTTTTGCAGAATATTGGAAATGAATGATGTTCATTTATAATAATTACTTCATGCCAAGTCAATGAGAGATAAGCATATACTTACACACACACACACACACACACACACACACACACACACACACACACACACACACACACACACACACACACTTATACACATATACACATGATATATGCCACAGGTTTCTTTCAATTTCCATCTACAAAATTCACTCACAAGGCTTTGATTAGCCCAAGGCCACTGTAGAAGACATTTGCCCAAGGAACCATGCAATGGGACTGAAACAAAAAATATTGTTGGGAAGCTTCTTAACCACAGTTATGTAAGTATAAATTCAGCATTATATTACTGCTACAGCACAGGCTGTTTCAAACAGCTGATACACTGAGTGTAAATGCTAACAGGAACAACACACCAAACCCAGGCGGCCAGTCAGACAACTACGATATGTATGTCATCTGTATAACTTCATGATAGCACAGAAGATTGTACATTCACATGAATATAGACATTTATGGTTAATGGGAGTAACAGACAATAATACCCATATTTACCATAACATTTAGCTAATGTGCAAGATTTGCATGTTTTATATGTGGCTGATGTACTTGTGAATTCACAGAAAAAATTACTGATACATACACAATGCACTACGGTCGGTAATGACAGTTTAATGATACATAATAGCAGTTTATTGAATATACACACATTGGCATTATTACTATACAACATTTAAAATAAAGGTTATTCGAAAGTTATTTTATTGATGATTAAAACCATAACTCTAACATACTGCACTGTAATTTAAAAACATTGACTGATACATACTTTATAAATTTAAATTCCATGGTTAATTATGCTTAAAAATAATTATTTTATTGACAATAAAAGCATGTATGATCACATTTTAGAATTCTTCAAATTCTTTCTTCAAATACTGTCCATCATCTGATGTAAAGTCAGCATGTAGATATAAATCACTGGAAGTTCAAATGATATATTTGGATCGGTCACTGTCCTGCTTGCCATTTTCTTTCCATAAATTATCTTCTTCCCCATTGATTGGATATGAAATAACACACTCTTCTAAAAGATTTTACTACAGTTTCTTCATGTGCACCTTCCCCAAACTTCATCACAAAATTGCACAACACATCCTTCATGAATGTTTTTTCCTTCAGTCACTATCTATTTATTCCACTCCAAACAAATATTGTGTTTAAAAGGTTCAAGAGGGCATCAAGAGGTTGATTAATCCCCTTGAAATTATGCAAATATAAAATTGTTTCATTAATTGTTACATTAATTGTTACATTAACTGTCAAGTGAGACCTGAACATGTCCCACACTAACTCCTTTCCTTTCATAAGCCACCTGGCCACCAATTCCACACATTGTCAATCCATAAATGCACTCCAGCATCATTCATCCAACCATTTTTATGAATGTAGACAAAAAAAAACTTGGCAAGAACTTTATAGTTGGCATTGTTTTCATTTGAATATAACCTTTGGCTTTAATTTAGTTCCTTCTGCAAGACAGTTTAATACAATAGTGAATTTAGTCTTTTCTTGACTTACACTGCTTATCAGATGATGCTTTTTTTGTATTTGTACTTTTGATTCAAGAGTATATTGAAAAAAACAAGGCTTTTCATCCATGTTACCAACCTGACACTACAAGTAGTCATGTTGCTTCTTCAGTAAAATGACATGTGTATAGCAATTTGTAATTTTTTCTTCAAGATCTTTTGGGAGTTTCTGGGCAATTTTAGTCTTCTGTTCAAACACCAAATCTTTCCTCTTCATAAAGCAAGAAATGCCAGCTTGCAGTTGCCTTAAATCTTTACTTTCACCAGGACATGTTTTTGCCCACTTAAGTTCTTGGATCCATGAGCAAGTTATGTTAACTTGGGCCATCTTTATAGTTTTCATTAACTCGGCCTTGAAAGTAACTTCTTAATTCAAACCAATGGCAGATACCAGTTCATGCAGTATTTTCCTTCTTAGACATCTTCAGAGAGGCTTCATATTTCCATACTTCCTCACTACCTGTGTTTGAAACCTCCTCAAACAACAGTGCTCAGTGAGGAATGTGGCATAAATGGAAAGCTGATGTGTGATTTACTGTAATTTGAGGGGATTTCAGGCACAACAACTTTCAGCTTGAAACAAGTGTCATATTTCATTGTTTTTGCCATAGGGATAAAATATTTTCAGATATAATATTTAGCAACTGAATATCATGTGAATATCATGTGTGTTGAACAGCTACAACTGGAGAACATGCTTAGTTACACTTACAATGATGCCAGGTTGGCATGTGGTAACAATTAGATAATGAGTTGATGCAAACAAGGGCATGAAGTTTTTGGAGGTTTAGTAAATTGTCTTGTTAGCTTGTTCCGCATATAGTAACTCATTTAGAGGATGACAGCCTAACCTGAGTGTTGATAATGTAAAGAATGACATTGGTGGTACCACTTGCTCTTTGTTTATATCACTAATGTAAATGATGTTGAACTATGTTATTTTACTATAATACACAGAGCATAGTATTACTATGGTGTGTGATCTATTGATATTTTATCAGAGGTATTGATTTTGAAAGTGGCACATGAAGAGATGTTGCTAACACACATATACTACACTGCCCTCTTGCCTATTATATTTATATACACACAGGCACAGACACACACACACACACACACACACACACACACACACATACACATATATGCATGATCTATACATACATATAGTATATACATATATATTTATATAAATGTGCACACACACACACACACACACGTACATGCATGAGTGTGTGTGTGTAATGTTCTTGGTTTGATAAGAGACAATGCATAAAACTCTGGCCCCTTGAGTTACTCTGTAACTTCTGTTAATTATAAATAATAAAAAAAGTATATGTTTTCATTACTACCGCATATTGCTGCAAATGAATATTTTATTTGTATTTTGTAAAACACAGTAATGATGATGATGATGATGAGGATGATGAGGATGATGATGATGATGATGATGATGATGATGATGATGATGATGATAAAAAAAATCTCAAGTGCATGAAAAATACTTTTCCAGAATGTTATTGGCAATTTCGGCAAGTGCTCTCAAAAAGGTTTGTGACTCCTGACCTCAAGCAACATGCCATGCTTGAGAAGACCTGTCAAGCCAAGGGAAATCATAGTTATGGACGATGCTAGTGTCATGTAACTGGCACCCGTGCAGGTGACATAAAAAGCACCTTTTGAGTGTTGGGTCTCACGGAGGCAATGTGGCCAATGCTGATGTCACATAACTAGCAACCATGCTGGTGGCCCATAAAAAGCACCTTTCAAGTGTTGGAAATGTGGCCAATGCCAGTGTCACATAACTAGCACCTGTGCCAGTGGCACGTAGAAGCATCTTTCAAGTGTTGGGCTTCACAGAGGCAATGACAAATGACTGAGACCTTTAGCAATATGCCATGATACAGATATTGAGCCTGAAAGGATGAAAGACAAAACCGACCTCAGCAGAATTTGAATTTAGAACTTAAAGATGGATGAAATACTGTTAAGAATTTTGCCTGGCACGCTAACAATTCTACCAAATCACCACCTTTACCTGCCTTGTAATAACAGTAAAATTCCCAACTCTTATTCACTTTTTGAATTAAGAAAAATAAATTAAACGTCTTCAAAATGTTTAAAAACTCAGTGAAGTGTTGTACATTTTGTGAAGTGGTTAGCATTAGGAACAGCATCCAGCTGTAGAAATCTTACCAAAGCAAATATTGGAGCTAAGCATAGCACTCTGACTTGTCAGTTTATGCTGAACCATCCAACCCATGCCCGCATGGGATGTTAAATGATGATGATGATGATGATAATGACGACATCAATGATCATGATTTCACTGATGATGATGATGATGATGATGATGATGATTAGAGTTAGGGGATTTACAGCTGCAGTAATTTTTTTTTTCATATTAATATATTTCATTTACATTTGAAGCATATAAATTATATTTTTTTTATATATTTGAAAACATTATTTGTTTTACTTCCTGAAAATTTAAAACGTTTTCCTTTCAGCTTCAATTTGTTAAAGCTGAAAATGTAATTAAAAAATGTAAATAAAATATAGTTATACATATCAAATGCAAACAAA
>NC_068982.1:38043458-38047776 GCF_001194135.2 Octopus bimaculoides | reverse complement strand
AAAAGTTATTTTTCAATTATTTATTTATTTATTCATTTATTTGCATTCTCTGAATCTCTGATGCTCCAGCCATAGGAATCTAAAGAAATTTCATATATTGGGTTGGCAACTAAGTTCCCGCCGTTTTTTTAATTTTGGAATTCATTGCATTTTTTAATTTTGGAATCTATATTTTTCGAGAATTGTATTTTTGAATCATTTTGGAATCTATTTTGTTTTTTTTCTAGTTAATTTTAGTTAATTTTTGTTTATTTTCAGATCATTAAAATGGAATGTCAAGTTAAGAAAAACAAGTATTTTCGACACCTCTTTCGTTTTGCTTTTAATCAAGAGTCTAAGGCCGCAAAAGCTGCTTGCAACATTTGTACAGTGTATGGAGAGGGTGCCATAGCTGAAAGAACTGCTCATGATTGGTATGCCAAGTTCAAAAATGGAAATTTTGACCTCAAAAATGCACCTCATTCTGACCATCCAGTTGAGTTCGATGAAGAGCGATTAAACCGACTTTTGCATGAAAATTCCTGTCAAACAACAAGGGAACTGGCAGAGAAAATGGAATGCTCCCACACTGCTATGGAGAAGCATCTCCACTCGATGAGAAAGGTTCAGAAGTATGGAGCATGGGTTCCGTGTGCTTTAAGTGACAATAACAAAAAATCAACAAGCCACAATTTCCGCTGGTTTGCTTGCTCGTCACCACTTAATTCATGGACACAAGCAATTATTTCTTTACCAAATCGTTACTGGCAATGAAAACGATGCCTGTACATCAATATGAAGCAGTGTAAGAAATGGCTTAGCCCCGGTAAACAAGCGACACCGTGCGTGAAACAAGATCTTCATCCACGTAAAACGATGTTGTGCGTATGGTGAGACTGGGAAGGGATTATCCATTACAAATTGCTTGAACAGAACCAAATAGTCAATGCAGAACTCTATGTTCAACAGATGGAATGACTCAACATGGCTATTCATTAGAAAAGACCTAATTGGCAGCATGGAGTTCTTCTGCTGCACGACAATGCCCGCCCTCATATCGCCAATATGACCAAGGAAACCATTCAAATGCATGGCTGGGAAGTGCTGCCACACCCACTGTACTCTCCTAATTTGGCACCAATGGATTTCCACCTATTTCAATCTCTTTTAAATGCTATGCACAGAGTTTCATTCAATACTGATGCAGAATTGAGAGCTTAGATCAATTTTTCAAGTCGAAATCAGGTGATTTCTACCGATGAGGTATTGAAAATCTTGCTGAACGTTGAGAAGAAGTTGTAGACAACAAGGGCGAATACATTATCGATTAATTAGTTGTTATTTTTTATTAAACCTTTTAAAAAATTTAAATTTATAAAAACAGCAGGAACTTAGTTGCCAACCCAATATATGAAACATTGTATCAAATCAGTGCTGGCAATAATTTCTATAAAAAATTTCTAGAGATAACCTTAAAAAGTGATTTAATAACACTGCTAACACAGTAGAACACAGTATTGACTTATAAAGCTTTTAATATACTTGTGTCATATGCATATGAACCAACATCATCTTTCCATGCATATCAGTGAAATGTACATCTTATAACACTGAACTTCTTTATATGGCCTGAAGAGGTTTCTTCTACAATAAGGGGTGCATTCAATTCCATTACATTGTTCTCCACCCACTAAGGAGCAGTGCAGAAATAAACTGAAATGATCGTTGTCCTAAATAAACCTTCTCATACACTCTGTCTTGTATGTTAATCATTTAGAATACACTCAACATGCACCAAGCAATTCCTTACATACATTCAGCAACAAAAGTGCACTACCCTGGATGACACCTGGTAGCCACAAGCGGCAAATGTACTCTACAGGCACACTACAAGGGACATTCCCATAACAAGGTTTGGATACTACACCTTAAAGTCTCCCATGTAAACTTTAATTTTAAATACAATTTATATATATATGTATGTCTGTATACATGTTGGACCACTGAACTCAACACATTTTTTTCATTCTCTTTCTATTTATTTCCTCTTATTTTCCTTTTCTGTCAAAGAGTGTAGGCTCAAAACATAAAAAGCTTTTCCATTTTTCCCGAGCATCAAACTAATACACTTGCTTGTTGTTCCTACCCCTGTCTTTGTCTTTGTTTTCCTGTAAATTTGAACTATGTATAAAACAGGCTTCTTTTAGACTTCATCTACCAAATCCACTCATAAGGCTTTGGTCAGCCCCAGATTGTGCTAAAACACACTTGTCCAATGCAGCAGCATTGCAACAGGATTGAACATGAAACCATGTGTTTGGAAGTAAATTTTTAACCACATAGTATTCTACCTCATACTGATATTTACCATTGACCACACCTACACTTTTACTTACTCATCTTTCACTACTACCCCCTCATCCACCCATCCATCTCTAGCCATCTGTCACCCTTTTCTCACATTCTTGTGAACTTATTCACCCACCCTTCTCAATCCACGGACTGTATTCTCACTAACACTCACTTTCTTGTATTTCAAGTGTACTCTTTGACCTCATCACCACCATTTTTGTCTTCTTTCAGTTACTACTATCTACTCTTGTATAATGCAAGATAGCCAAGTATTTCTTCTATAGCAGTGTTTACCAACCTATTTCCACCCCCACCCAGGCCTCACAATAACTTTCCAGAAAAATGTATGTTAGAAAAAAAACATTATTTTTGATATATTAAATTCAAATTACGATAAACGTAAACAAATAAACGAAGTTTGCTTTTAGAAGCGTTCAGATGTCTTAGAAAGTTAAAGTGATTTTAAATTCTCAATCGCAGGATAATGCTAATAATATAGCCTGAACAGGATAAACTACCCCTATTTTGCAGAAAAAAGTGTAGGTGGTTAGCTATTATTTGATACAAAAAAATCTACTGGAAACTCTTTTATTAAGTACTTATTGACTAAGGAAAAAAAATAAATAAATCACTTTACTGTAAACCTTGTACCTGGTGACTATGGCAGATTTCCTTGATTTGAGGAGACAATTTTGTTAGCTTCAGCTATAAACCACCATGTTTTGTAATTTCTCTTGGCAAATCATCAACAGCACTGAAGCCACATTCAACCAAATAAGATGTGGAGAAATTAATCAAAAGTTCTTTTGCTGAAATGGCAGTGTCAGGGTATTTCCTTTCAACTTCATCACATAGTCACACCTTGGTACCTTCCATTTTGAACAAAGCTTTCACTGATTAGTTTGTATTAAATAATGGATCTCATGCCCCACCACAATTTTCCAAGGCTCCAACGGTGGGGAATATACCCCATGTTGGGAATCACTGCTCTATAGCAAGATCCTGTGCCTGTTCCTCTATCATACTTTAGCCCCTCAACACCTGACATAAAGCCACTTGCCTCTCTGCTACAACCCCACACAGTCAAGGGGCCTTTTTTTTTTGATTTTGAAGTTACTTTGTGAGCTCACAAGTGCTACTGTCACACAAAAGTACCTAGTGAACTCTGTAAAATGGTTGGCATTAGGAAGGACATCAAGCTATAGAAAGCATGCCAAAAACACATGATGCAGTCATTCTGACTCATTGGATCCTGTCAAACTGCAACTCATCCCAGCATGGACGATGCACATTAAATGATAATGATGATGATGATGATGATATATCTATATGCGCTTAAATATATAGATATGTGTTTGTGTGTGTGTGTGTAAGTATAAATATATATATATATATGCATATGCATATATATTTGTATATGGGTCATCGAGGCAGTGTGGCTGATGCTGGTGTCATGTAACTGGCACTTGTGCTGGTGGCACATAAAAAGCACCGTTTGAGCATTGATCTTCATGGAGGCAATGTGGCTGATGCCAGTGTCACGTAATTGGCACCCATGCTGGTGGAACATAAACACTCATTACACTTTTGGAGTGGTTGGCATTAGGAAGGGCACCCAGCCATAGAAATTATGCCAAATCAGACTGGAGTCTGATACAGGTCCTCAACTTACCAGCCATGATCAAACTGTCCAACCCATACCAGCATGGACGATGGACGTTAAATGATGATGGCATTTAGAAGGGCATCCAGCATCCAAATCATGCCAAAAGTAACCTCCCCTGTGCTAGTACCACATAAAAAGCACTGAATCCACTCTGCGGAGCGGCTGGTGTTAGGAAGGACGTCCAGCCATAAAATCCCTGCCAAAACAGACACAGTAGCCTTGGGTAGTTTTTCTACCTGGCCGGCCCCTGTCAACTGACCTACCCAGACATGCATAGAAAATGAATGTTAAATAATGATGATGATATATATATATATATAT
>NC_068982.1:38041471-38042741 GCF_001194135.2 Octopus bimaculoides | reverse complement strand
ACACTCTGACGGGTATGCACATTTACATTACACATCCAGCGGAGGATACTGGCTTCATTCCTTGCGAGCTTACGCATGTCCTCAACAGTCACAGCCCACACATATACAATATATGTATATATATATATACACACACATACATATGTGCCTGTTATATATATGTGAATAATATGTATAAAGATATATGTATATAAATATATATGTGTGTGTACTTGAATGAATACAAGCACAAACACACATGCATACACGCATGCACACACACACATACACGCATGCATGCACATACACATATAACTGTACAACAAATATGTTTAGAATTATGATTCCTACTTTTGATTATATCCCTTCCATATCACAGTCCATCAAAGAATTTCCAAAAGAACTTAAAATATCTACATATCCACCTGCCTTTTCATATGAGGTTTCTCAAAGAATTGTACAATATGAAACTTACCTGATTCAAGATAAAGCAAAAATAAAACAACTTACTCAAGGTTTTCTGTAAAATGTGTAATGTAACTTCCAATATCTGCTCGTAATGCCTTCAACTGTGCTGATGACTTTTCTTCCCATTGCGAAATATCCAAGAAATATTGTTCCATGTGAACCTTCCAGACCTCCAACAGGCCTTGTATTATAATCAAGTGGCTAGTGTCTATGTCACTTAATGTAACAGTGTAATGCTGACAAATTTTTGCCCACTGCTTCTCATAAATAATAAGACGTTTGGCAATAAGTAAATCACCTTCTTCAATGACCTGGTTTAAAAAAATAAAAACAATAATCGATAAAAACAAAATCTAAAAATCAAAATTAATTTCAAGATTATGACCTAGTTAAAAAGCTAATTAAATACAAAATTTAATCATCATACATTTAACATCCGTTTTCCATGCTGGCAAGGGTTGGACAGTTTGACAATAGCTGGTAAGGCCAGGTGCTGCACCAGGTTCCATAGTCTGCTTTGGCTTGGTTTCTATGGGTTGATGCCCTTCCTAAAGCCAACCACTTTACAGAATGTACTGGATGCTTTTTACGTGGCACCATCACTAGTGCTTTCTACATAGCACCAGCAACCACACCAATGCTTTTTATGTGGTACTTTGGTTTTAGGATCTCGATTCTGTTGTGGTGGTTGGGTCTTCTCATTCATATCAGATGCAAATAAGATTTTTAATAGGTACAGACATGGCTGTTGAGTAAGAAATTTCCAAACCACAAGGTGTGGCACTTTGGGCAAGTATCTTCTACTATAACTCTGGGATATATA
>NC_068982.1:38025724-38041445 GCF_001194135.2 Octopus bimaculoides | reverse complement strand
AATAATAATGATAATAATATTAGGGATAAAAATCCAAATTTACAGGTAAAAATTGTAAATTCCTATTTTTTTAAATTAAAATTAGCATATATATATATATACATCATTATCATCATCATCATCATCGTTTAACGTCCGCTTTCCATGCTAGCATGGGTTGGACGATTTGACTGAGGACTGGTGAACCAGATGGCTACACCAGGCTCCAATTTGATTTGGCAGAGTTTCTACAGCTGGATGTCCTTCCTAACGCCAACCACTCCGAGTTTTCTTTAATGTAGGTTTCCCAATTTTCTTCTACAGTGCAGTGCCACATTAAAAACACTGAGTCCACTCTGCAGTGGTTGGTGTTAGGAAGGGCATCCAGCTGTCAAAACAGACACAGTAGCTTTTATATCCTAATTTTTGACAACTGAAACATTTCCAAGTTTTAAATGGACAGTCTTTCTTAAAATACAGACCTCCACACCCATAGCATGGACTTGGTCATAATATTCTTTTTTCTTTATTTATTCCTAGTTGTCATGTCTGTGCTTGAGAGAATTTTTTTTTCTTCTATTTTCTTTATGTTCTGTCACAAGTTGATAATTCTTTGTTATTCCTCTGCTACTGTCTGCAGGGTTAAATTCTTGTCCTCCAGTTCTAGTTTTGTAAGAATCCAAGTAAATACTATGCCAACAACTGTAGCCAATTCAAAACAACTCTCAATAAACTATATAATTTCCTGTGGCTCCACGAACTCACAAACAACACTTTTCGACTTATTGCAATTTCTCATTTCCCACTCTCAGTCAAACATGCTGCTACTTATATGAGTTCAGCTAATCCATTTTCACAGGAGTTGTCATGATCCTCACTGTAACAGAGAAGACACTACTTGCCCAAGGCACCACACAGTGGAACTGAACTCAGAACCAAGTGGTTGAAAAGCAAACATCTTACCTGCACTTCATAACAAAAGTACCTTTTCCAGGAATACCACTATGCTTACAGTGGTATGCCAACTCACTACCATCCACCAAAGGATGAAAAAGATAATAAACAAGCAATTGTGAAGAACTCACTTTGATGGCTAAATTATAAGTTGTCTTGCACCACAGGTCTCGCTCTTGAGTAGTATTGTTCACCTGCTTTTCCAAACGGTGACGCTGAAGATCATATAATTCTTGGTACTCCTTTAGCATGTTGGCATTTTTGGCTGATTCACTCAGAGCAGTTTTTAACTGAAGAAAATACAATGTTAATTCCCAGCAAATAACAAATTCAGTAAAAGAAATTAAACATCAATAATATTATACCAAAAAATAAGGAAAGTCCTAACATTTGTAATTTAGTAGTTTGAGACTTTATCTGGTTCATATCTCGTACAATGTCAAATTTTTCTAAGTGGTTTTGGGAGTGTTTGACCAACAATATTTTTGAAGGCTCTCTCTCTCTCTCAGTCACTCAAGCTTTCTCTCCATATAGATAGATAGATAGATACATACATACATATATACATACATACACACACACATTTCTAAGTAAAAGACAGAAAGAGAGGAATGGAAAGAAAAAAATATACATATATATATATATATATATATATATACAAAACACACACACACATTCTCCCCATTCTCCCCTCTGTTTTTCAGGTACACTCACACACATTTGTAGCATGCCTATACTACTACTATGTACATAATATTCAAATTCCTAGTTCTGGTAATATTCTTAATGCCAAATTTTTATGTGGTAAATAAAACTTTTCATTATTAAATAATAACAAAAACAACAAAATAGTCACCCTAAATAATTTTGTTGATCCTTATGTGCTGGAATGGTACATTCTGACAGTGAGATCTAGGCTAGTTATCGCTGATAATATAACACAGTTTTTGTCACATTGCCATGTGGTAAAATAAATTCATTTCATAATTACATAGCTTTGGGTTCAATTCCACTATGTGGAACTTTGAACAAACATGTTTTATCATAGCTTTGGGTTAACCATTGTCTTGGGAGCAAAATTTGGTAAATAGAAACTGCATGGAAGCCCATAGAGGGATCATTCATGTTCATGGATGGTAAACTTAATGTGTTCATCCAGTTTGACACCACTATTTGGTTTGTGAGTGGTGCTTTTAGCAGAATATGTTCTGTTGCAAGTATTTGGGAAAGGTCTTGGGACTGAGAATAATTTCTTCCTGACTTCACCTCAGTCTCAGAGACCCTAAAAGAAGATTACAGACATTGCCCTTCTTTCTGTGATTATGTCATTAATCTTTTTAATATGGAAACCAGATATATCCACTCAAAATTGAATTGCCCTTCACTGCAGAAAGCAGTTTTAAATATAACAATCTATGTTTTGTTGAGGAATGTCGTGTTTGAAAGTATTTTTGTTGTGATAGGTTAAGTTTACTGAGACAATGTGACTTGCAGAAAATATCAATTCTATTTTATGGTAGATTATCTAATATCATTACTGTAATAACAATGAAATTTTATTACATAGCTAAAGGCTTCATAAAAAAATAATATTTTGATACAATGTAATAATTTAAAGACTATGATCACATTCAGCATTTAACAAGTTCTCTAGTTTATAATCTCAGAAACAGAATAATGATGTTTTTTATACATTGTTTTTATAGCTGATATCAAAACCTATATGTGGTAATATTGAAGAAGTATGCAAAGTATTAAAACATCTTAAATAGATTAGAATGATTTTAATAGCAATTGTTAATAAGTAAGCAATAGATCAGACTGAAAACAATAATTTCATTTTCAGTTTGAAGCTGCAATGTCAACTATTCAGTTTATGATAAAGTTCCTAATCTGAAACTGCAGTAAACAATAAAACCTTACTATTTAAAATTGTTCTAGACAGACCAGTGGAATGTATAAAAATATCTTTATCATGAGTAACTCCAATGTACACAAACTTCTTTGCTCCATTTACATCAACATTGCTGGAGTTTGTCATCTTGTAATACAGTTGCAACAACATATTCTCCAAAAACTATATTTTGTAAAATATCCAAATCTTCTCAACAAAAGAAAATAGTTCTTACTTGAGAACTTGTTAAATAAACTCTTTCAACTGAATATGGTATGACAACTTATCCTTCTCTTACATGTAATTCATAAATTCAGTCTGAAGACAAAAATTCATTATAAGACATAATCTAAATTATTTGATTGAATTTATCAGAAGCATAAGAAATGTACAAAATACTAGACTTGAAAGAAAGAAACTTGCTTTCTTGAAAAATAAATTTAATTATACAAAAATAATTTTTCAAAAATATTTTCTTACTGCTTTCCTGGTTGTGTTGATTTCTTCAGTAAGTTTAATGTCCTGGGCTTTTACACATGCCAGTTCTCTGAAATAATTAGTATATAAAATGAACACTATTGAAACTTCATAACAATAAATAAAACTGGTTTATAGAATCAGAAGACTGAGTATAAATATTCAGACAGCATTAGATAAATCTTAATGGTTTCACAGCCATAAATTTAATATCATTCACTCCACCAGTTTATATTTCAATACTTAGTTATATTTGGCAATCATTAGTTTGTAGCAGATCTCTGCCTAATTATGAACCAATCTGCTCAGCTTCTCAGTTTAGAACCACAGCCTAATCATATTTTCATAAAAGGCATGACCAGTTGTATAAACTTTACCATATTGCCATAAAAGACATGAACATGTACATAAGTGTTTTCCATCCAATCAATATCAGTTGATGTGTAACAAGGAAAGGCAGTAGACTTAAAAGAAAATAAATATAGATTCTTGCCAAAATGTATTTCCAAAAGTTCTAGGAGCTTTGCTCAAGGTTATAAAAAGCTGGAGATTTACAATTTCAAAACAGAATCACCTCAGGTATTACACAGAACTCTGTCAGTTCCATGAAATGTATTCTCACTTTTCTCTATTTGTTTTGCATAACACACTCTGTATATCATATTCAGCAAAAGTTAAACAACCTAGGGTTATAATGATGATATACATATCTGTATGCATGCAAATATTTTTCGATATAATTACCTGTCTTATTCTGTTTATAATAGCAATGTGCAATTATCACTTATTAGTATTAAAACATTATTTCTGTCTTACGCAGTGTAAGCCTTTAAATATTACATATACAATAACATGTATGTTTTAGAGAGAGAGACAGACAGACAGGCAGAACTTCCAAAAGTAATATGGATTAAAACATTTCCAAAATCACTACTTACAAAAATTTGACATTGTATGGGGTAAGCTACTAAATTACAAATGTTAAGACTTGCCTTATTTTTCTGTATAATATTGTTGATATTCAAACAAATATTTCACATTCACAATAACATGTATGCACAATAAATTCATTGTACATATATAAAATACAACTGTTGGAAATTTTAAAGACATGGAAATGCAAAACATTTATCATTGGGTATTTCAGTAAGAGACAGAGTATCTTACTTCTATCTCTTCTTACTTTTTACCGAATTGTCATGACCAACCCAACAAAATTGGTCATCCTGAACAACCACAAGTTAATTGAATTATAATATCTTATTTCCTCCATCAATTCAGATAATTGTTTATAGTTGCAATGTTGTGTACTTTATCAATGTATATTGAACATTTGAATAATTTTCCAAAGAAGCACTATTGAGACATCTTGAACAATTTCCATTTATATTCTTGTAAATTGTTTTTTTTTTAAATAAATATTATACAAAAATTCATAGTAATTATGAATTTATTTCATTTGCATGCCAGTTTAATCTAATTTGGAGCTAAAGTGTTAATTAAATATTCATTGTTGTTCATAGTTTTAGATGGATAATGATTTAGTTAACTATTTAAAAACTACAACTGACTTTACAATGAGTATAGCCACAAGTATAACTTTCACAGTGAAGAAATTGACCTCATCATATTTGTGAACATCATATTTCTGACATTTATTTCATTGACTTCTGGAGAAATTAAAAGTGAAGCCAAACAGTAAAATTTTGATACAGAACTGAGATCAAGAGAAAATGCTATTATGCATTTATAATAGAATACTCTATTTTCCCAGAATGAGGTGACAGGCTGCAGCTGTTTGGAAACTGATGATTTATAATGGCTGACTGGATATTCTGCCTGTTTTGGCAACAGTATATTTTGTCACTAGAGGCAAACACAACACACACATATGCGTGTGCATGCAGACATAAACTCATAAAGACAGTGAGTGAGAGAAAAAAGAGAGAGAATGAGGGGATCATTAAAACATCTGATGTCAAATAAGCCAGCATCAGATCGGTAATGCCAAATAGACAATGCCACAATGGCTGTACCAAAATGTTTCATACCCACTATTTTCTCAGCCATCTCTTTTACAATGATATACAATAATAACAGTCATTTGTGATTACATAAAGGTATGCCAAAATAACAAGTTCTTTGCATATTTACAACATCAAGTATTGAACTGTTAAAATGTGTTTACAAAAATAATCCTAGGTTATAGACTAAAACCAACATTTACACATACAGCCTGTGACTCATAAGACAATGCCTGATAAACTTAACTGCTCACATTTAAAGATTAAGAAAATTATGAGAACTATTTTTGGTGAATGAAAGGATTAAAAAAACATTCTTACTTACTCAGAGAGTTGGATCAAAGCCCTCTTAAATCTAATTAGTTCATCTGTTAACCTTCGGTCAAGGGCTCGTTGTGAAAGCACTTCTTCATATAAGCTGCATTAAAAATTGCATTTTTGCTTTATAAACTAAAGTTTCTAGCATCAAACACAAAAATATATGAACTAATATGTTTACATACATGTATGTGTATGTGAGAAAATATATGTATAAACATGAAAAATTAAAACATAATTTCTACAGATGGCATCCAATGGTAAAACTATAACCTCAGCGAGAACTGTTTTGGCATGGTTTTATGGCTGGATGCACTTCCTAATCCCAACCATGTATGTATATATATATATTTACACACAGAGACGATTGTGTAGTAAGAAGCTTGCTCCCCAATCACATGGTTTGGCAAGTATCTTCTAATATATCTCCAAGCTAATCAAAGCTTTATGAGTGGATTTGATAGAAGGAAACTGAAAGAAGCCCATCACATATATATGGGGTAATCCCTTACTTTTTACTAATATATGTATATATATATGTATGTACCAGGTTTTGACAAACAAGAGGTGCAGCAATATCAAAGGAAGGTTAACTGGGAAGACAGTCTTTGTGTGTGACATGCATGGGGGCAATAAACACTGACGATATACAGAAAACAGATTCCATCACATGCCAGGGGGAAAAACTAGAAGTAGTTGATAGCTTCCATTACCTAGGTGACTAAGCCAATAGTGGAGGGGGATGCTCTGAGACCATAGCTGCTAGAATAAGAATAGCCTGAGCAAAGTTTAAAGAGCTCCTACCTCTGCTGGTTACAAAGGGCTTCTTGCTCAGAGTGAAAGGTAGACTGTATGATGCATGTGTGTGAACAGCCATGCTACACAGCAGTGAAACATAGGCTGTGCTGCTGAGGATATGTGTAGACTTGAAAGAAATGAAGTTAGTATACTCCACTGGATGTGTAATGCCCATGTGAATACACAGAATACACAACAGAGTGTAAGCAGCCTGAGAGAAAAGTTGGACATAAAGCATCAGATGTGGTGTGTAAGAGAGACAACTGTGCTGGTATTGTCTTGTGTTGCGTATGGATGAGGACAGCTGTGTGAAGAAGTGTCACACCCTAACAGTGGAGGGAACTTGTAGAAGAGGTAGACTCAGGAAGACCTGGGATGAGGTGGTGAAGCACGAACTTCGAACATTGGGCCTCACAGAAGCAATGACAAGTGACAGAGACCTTTGGAGATATGCTGTGCTTGAGAAAACCTGGCAAGCCAAGTAAGATCATAGCCATGGCCGATGCCAGCATTGCATAACCGGCCTGTTTAAAAGTACTTCAATCATCAGACTATATGCTGTGCTTGAGAAGATCTTTTGAGTCAAGTGAAATTGTTGTCGTGGTCAATGCCAGTGCCGACTGACTGGCACGTAAAAAGCACTATTCAAGCATGGCTGATACCAGTACCAGTGGCAAGTAAAAAGTACGATTTGAGCGTGGTTGATGCCAGTGCTGCCTGACTGGCACTTGTGCCGGTGGCACGTAAACAGCACCTGCTACACTCTCAGAGTGGTTGATGTTAGGAAGGGCATCCAGCTGTAGAAACCTTGCCAGAACAGATTGGAACCTGATTCAGCCTCCTGGCTTGCCAGTCTTCAGGCAAGCCATCCAACCCATGCCAGCATGGAAAGTGGACATTAAACGATGATGATGATGATGATATATATATATATATATATATATATATATATATATATATATATATATATATATATATATATATATATGAATATGTGTGTGTCTGTATGTTTTTGTCTTCCAACACTGTTCAACAATCAATGTTGGTTTGTTTATGTCCCCATAACCTAGCAGTTCATCAAAAGGGACCAATCAAATAGGTATTAAATAGAAAATATAAGTACTGGGGTCGATTTGTTGGAAATCCTTGTTGGAATCCTTCAAGGAGGTGCCCCAGGATGGCCACAGTCCAATGACTGAAACAAGTAAAGGGTAAAAGATAAAAGATATATATATCTATATATACTTTAGTAGTTAAGTCTATGTCCAGTCATAGAGTGACCAATGGATTCGTATCCACAAAGGATACATCAGACTCTAAAGCCAAAGACAGATGTAAATCTGAGAGACAGGAATTTGTTACGGTCATTTGGTCAGTAAGTCACCAATGAATAAATAGTCTGGAATCAGTGAGGACCAGTTACCTCACTTAGACTAGTTCCTGTGGGCCCAAAGATGGGGAACAGGAGATTTTTACCTTGGTCTGCTTTTAGATTGTAAGAACCATTCTGGATCTAATCAGAGAATGGGGAATCCCATGCTTGCAGTAGGTAGTGTTTGAAATGGATGCAAGACTGTAAATTTCCTAGCACGTATTCAATGATCCAGGTTCCTGGGAGTCTTTGAGTATCCTTCCTCACTCAGCGATACAAAGCTTGCAGTGTTTGCTTCTGTTAATGTAGGGTCCCAGCCAGTCTAAGATCCTCCACTTGATATCGTATGGGGACCCTTTATATATGGGGCATCACATGTGCTACCTCAAAGCAGATATATGATTGATGATACGCACACACACACACACACACACACACACATTGGTTCTTTCAGTTTCCATCTATCATACTACTCACAAGGCCTTGATTGGTCTGAGGCTATAGTAAAATACCTTTGCCGAAGATACCACACAGTAGTGGGACTGACCAGAATCCACATAGTTGGGAAACTAACTTCTTTACTGCACAACCAGGCCAGTGTCATGTGAAATTTCACTAGGGTTATAACAAATAACTAGAAAACAATGCAGTTATCTATTGCTATAAATATTGTCATTGAATATAGAAATTAAATTTCTTTCATTGGTATTCTATATCTAGAGTGTAAGGAGGAGAACTTTGTTTGTAGCCAATAAATTTTCTTGCAGTAGTCTCACTATAAATATAGTATTGATTACATAATCTGGCAAAATCACTAATGGATCGTGTACTCACTCAAACCATCCAATATACATTGCTTTTACCCTTGGGTGAAATAAAATCAATATAATTTGGAACTTAAAGTTATAGACTAGGCTCAACAAAGAGATTCTTTCTATCCTACAGTGATCACAATGCAGCTGCTATTTTCTTAAGTGATTTCAAATAAGATCTCACATTACCTTTTGATCTGTTCAGGAACTCGGTTCAGAAGGTCCAAGTAGCGTTGCCGTATTTCAGCCAGCAGATCTCCACGTTCAATACAGTCCACACTCACCTAGAAAATTAATCACATCAAAAGGATTGTTTTTCTCTTTCATGCCTTCAATTCTAGAAATGCATGTCTATAGCAGTAACAATACGGCCATTACTTTAAATTATATAAACATAGACTTAGCTGTGTGTTTAACAAGTTTCCTTTACAACCATGTGGTTGATGGCTATATCTCACAGTGTGGTACCTTGGATGAGTTTTTTCTACCCTTGCCCCAAGTCGACCAATGCTTTGTGAGTGGAATTTGTTAGATGGAATTGTTCAAAAGCTCATTAGTTATGCATGTATGCATGTATGTATGTATGTATGTATGTATGTATGTATGTATGTATGTATGTATGTATGTATGTATGCATGCATGCATGTATGGGTAGATGGATGGATGGATGGATGGATCTTTTAGCTTGTATTTGTTTTAGTTATTAGACTATAGCCATGCTGGGGCACTGACTTGAAGAATTTTGGTCAAACAAATCAACCCCAGTACTTATTTTTTGTAAAGCCTGGTACTTATTCTATTGGTCTCTTTTGCTGGACCACTAAGTTACAGGGATGTAAACACACCAACACTGGGTGTCAAGTGCTGATGGGGGACAAACATAGATGCAAAACACAGATGGTGCAAGGTCAATGGATGGATGGATGGTTACACATATGAGTTCAGTAAGGTTGGCATTGAGTGCAGATCAATAAGGAATTTAGTGTGCACACACAATTGCCAAAGTTCAGTTTCTGGTTTCTCATAATTATAATTCACCAAACTGTAACAGAGGAGTTTAACGCCCCTAAAGTTTATTTTTATTTTTACGAAAAAAATGCATAAATTACATGGGTTTTTACAGTAGTTTTTATCACTCCCAAGAGCTCTTATCCAATAAGGCTATGCAATATTTTTGACAATATTAAACTCACTCGCATATAAAGATACTGGTAAATTGCTTTCTATGTATTAATTATCAGGAAAATAATGAT
This sequence comes from Octopus bimaculoides, assembly GCF_001194135.2. NCBI lineage: Eukaryota > Metazoa > Mollusca > Cephalopoda > Octopoda > Octopodidae > Octopus > Octopus bimaculoides. The sequence continues at coordinate 38,031,564 of NC_068982.1, read as the reverse complement.
AATTAAAATAAACATATATACTTAAGAAATGGCATATATAATTAATATAGCTTAGTTAAGTAAAATATGCTACTTAACTTACAAGAAAGCAAACTAATTTACATATTGGTGCTAGTTTGACAATCATTAATAATTCATTTTATATCAAATACAGAATAGAATTAAATATTTCAGAATATGTTTAAAAAATAGTAAATTCAAAGTCACTATGGAGTGAGTGGACAGCAGCAGAAATTTTTAGACTGCCATCAAGCAAGTATTTCAGCTTATTAGTTCCTGACATTCTAGGAGAGCCAGATCCACCAAGGTCATGATTCATGGGTGTCCTGCTGTTGTTGAAGTTCCACCTTTAGTGGAGACTGAACTCATAACCTTCAGGTAATCTTATTTTCCTAAACTATGGTGTATATTACTCAGCTATGAAGACCACCACAAGAATTTGTTGTAGAGCAAATCTGAGGCTGTATTCTATGTTGTCAGCAAAATGGCATAGCAATCAGAATGGTTCCAGTTTCTAGATACTAACAGTTGTTAGTTTTCACTTAATCCAACCATTCTGACAAGAGACTAGCTTACAATTGTGTAAAATGTTGCTCAACTTACAAAACAGTAATGAAAATTATGAATGATATCAAGAAGGTAAGCCCATGGTCTTACCTTCTTGATATCATTTGTAAAATCTTCACCAAAGACAAGAATATGCACACATACACATACACAGTAAATGATGTATAATATAAAATGACTTTATATAGGAATGAGAAAATGTCAACCTGGCGGATTATTTCATGGAATACAACATTGTAGATGTCTTGCTCTTTCCTCACCAGCTCCAGAAGATTGTGCATCTAGAAGAAAACAAAATATCATACAATCAATTTAAAATGGTTATTCTGCACTAGAATTATATACATTGTATTGATCAATCACCTCTCTCAGATTATCTCTATCATACATCTTTAGTCTTTACTCAGTGAATAAAGATTCGACTATTTTCATTCCAATGTATGTTTTACATGTTTGTAGTTTAACCACATTTAATACCACCAATTGTCACCATTCTTTCAGTATTTGTTCTTCTTACAACATAATCACTTATGCATTCACTCGTATGTCATTGTATATTAAAAATAAAATTAAACAAGAAAAATCCTGGTTGTATCATGAATAAGACTAACAGCCATTTAGATTGTGTTGTCAGCAACTAATGACTCTAATTACTTCTTGCCCAGACCTGAACTGCACATAACTGCATTTCAAAAAGTGTTATTGTTTGGGACAGAAAACAGGAACTAAGCACTCTCGCATGCAAGAAACAAAGTTCAGCCTCATTTTTAGAGAGACCTTCCTATTAAAATACTTCTTGTTTGTACCACATGCACTTAAATCTTACTTTTTATCAAATGAAGTTCTTTGGATATTTCTTCCATCAATTTTTGAGCATCATGGTGGTTGATACCTCAAGTGAGTTAAAATTTAATAATATTATTAGTTAATGATTTATATTATTTGCCCCAGCATGGCCACAGCTCATGAGCTGAAACTAGATAAAATGAAAAAATTTATTGAAGATTTAATTAGAGAAGGAGAGCTTGAACTTTCATCTGTACACATCAGTGGTCCATGTGATAGAAGGATTCACCAATTCTGAAGAGGAGTAGAGCTATCATGTAGTTGATCATTGCATCAGAATTTTCATTAGTGATTTTTTTACCTGTGTAAGACCATCTTCACTCTTGGAATCTTCATTCATTCCAGCTTTATTTAGCATATTATGCATAGCATTTCTCAGCTTTATCACCTCAAAACGGCTGTTAGGCTTTCTACAATGAAATAATTACAAATACCAATAGCTTCAGCATATTCTAGTTCACAGAAAAGATAATATATTTGTGAATGTCTTAAGCTGTTTATGATATTTTTGTCTCTTTCAACGGCATTTAGGCACAATCACTTCACATATCAATCGATCATTTAACTCACCCTCTCAAGTGTTTTACAGTCATGGATAATTTCCTGGTAATCTTACATATGTAACATATCAAAAACTGCACTTCAAAAACTAAACTTCCTCTTCAGAGCCAGAAAATACTTCAGCCCCAAGCAACCATTAACTCAATACAAAGCTTAAGTGAAGGCCATATTGAATCTCTATCACATCCTAAACCACATCAAAAAAAAAAATCAATCCAGTCAATGACTCACTCATCAACACACTCCAAACTCTAATCCACAGGCATGCTGTCTCCTCACTCTGCTCTTTCTACAACTATTACGCCAGCCTCTGCTTCCCTGAGTTAGTTAGCTGCAAACCATATCCACCTAAGTCTACAATAACTCTCCTGTCCATTGTCTCCTATCTATAGTCCCCACATAAACCCTGATACCCAATCCTTTTTTACCAGAGTGTCATCCCACTGGAATTTCCTTTTTGCCCTCAATATTCCAACAGATATTGACATACAGCTGTTAAAACTGAAAATCAGCTACATTCATCACCAATCTTAGAGGGCTTAGGAAGACCATATGCAATCCCTTTACTCTTACTAAAAGTATCAAAAATATCTGTTTATAATTTTAATATTTTATTTTATTTTCAGGCAGTGAGCTGGCAGAATTGTTAGCATGCTGGGCATTTTGTCCATCTTCACATTCTGAGTTGAAATTCTGCCAAGGTTAACTTTGCCTTTCATCCTTTTGGAGTCAATAAGGTAAGAACCAATTGAACACTTGAGTCGATATAATCAACTTAGCTCCCATCCCTGAAATCGCTTGCCTTGTGCCAAAACTTAAAATCAATATTTTATTTTATTTCATTTTACATTTTGGTAACATAAATTTGAAACATTATGTCTCTTCAAGAATATATAAAACTCCAGGCATTCCAGTAATTTGTGCCTTGCCATAGGTTCTGTATTATGTCCCTGATAAAGACACTTAATCATTTAGCATTCAAAACAGCCACATTAAGTCCATTTTATGTCCATACCTGTTTTTTGTTCGAGCCAGCCAGATTTGGCTAGTTTGAACACCTACCCTACAATGTCATTCTAAAAATAAATGATCACATCATCAAAATCTCAAAGGCATGAAATAATGCATGATTAATTCAAAACAATGTGAATAAATAAGCATTACATTTGACAGAGTTATTTGAATGCTAGAGGGTTAAATTAGTGGAACAGCTATGAGTTAATGCATTTGTAACATAAGCATAGGAATTCACATTTTTGAAGAAGAGACGTCCATGCTTTTCTCAGAAATGTTTGCTGTATAAGATGTGTGAAAGGATAATTGAAATTAGAATCTAAGCTCACAAGAAACTATCATATTCAGAAAAAATTGATAGGGTGATCAATTCCCACCTTTTATGTTTTTACAGAGAAATGTTGAAAAAAAAATAATACAAAACGTTATGTTGCCTGGTCTGTTATGACTGCAGATATTTCAATACTTGAAACAGAAGCTATGCACCAGCAACATAAACAAAGTATGAAATGGCTTCTAATGCAAATAACATCATTTTGTTAGATACTTGCTATATGGCAGGTGGAAGATTAATATTTTTTCATATTTGGATGAATGAAATGATAATAAATTGGATGAAATGGTATACTTACAGAGATGGAAACTGTGTGAGATGCTTTGTGTGGTCTTCAGTCAGTGTTTTGTAAGTTCTATTTAAAATATAAACAGAATATCATTCTTCATTATGTTCTGTTCCAAAAGACTTTACATGAAATAACTTCAAAATTATATGACTCCTTGTCATGTTCATAAAAATGATTCTTTCTCCTTAAACTGCTGTTGCCCACAAGAGACTCAAACCCATGACCCTTAGATTACTTCTTAGAAACAATCTTTAAAAAGTCTGATATTCTACCAACTGAGCTATGTGGGCACAGCTAATGTTCATAAAAATAATAATGAGCTTATTGTATTCAGTGCTCAGGAGCAATACATATTTGTAGCAAGAACAGATTATTTATGACTTCCAGTTAATTTTCAAAATATTCAGTAACTTAGAGGAGTTTAGTAAAATGACAGAAATTATTTCTAATATTTATTCATAGATCAAGCTGGGTTTTTTGTAGCCTAATAGTTAGAGTTTGGGGATTATGATCATAAGATCGTGGGCTTGATTCCTGGACACCAAGTGTATCCTTTCATATTATTCCCTTCAGCCAGCTGAAAATGAGTACAAGATCACTGCTGGTGCAGTCAGCTCTCCTTTCATCAGTCAGAGCTTTGATGATCTGTTGGATCCAGAGCAGGAGAGCCAAGAAAGTATCTATGTCTACTCACAACTACATAGATGCCAAAAGGCAATTAGTGAAAGTCATACCTACTTGTGAATGAAGGCTAAGTGTACACACACATATTTTTAAGTTTTTTTCTTCAGATTTTAAAATAACATACTTATTTTGGTACAGATGATGTGATGGGTCTTATGAAGTAAGTGAATCAACTTAGGTATTTAGAAAACATCAAAATTGGGTAAATTTCTTACTCATCTTGAATTTTCAAAGATTTCACTCCTTTTTTACTCACAAAGTAATATTCGTCAGGACACAATTCAAAAGGCAACTGCAATTAATTTTTTAAAATCACATTAATTATCTCATCATATTAAAACATACTGGTGAAAACTCACACACACATGTTCATATACAGACATATACATACAAACATATATGTATGTATGTATGACATTGTTCAGTTTTATTTCAAGATTTCTAGCAAATAAAGAAAGATCCAAGGCTGCCTTATTGGAATTTCAACATCAACAACAGGATATTTTTGTATGTATGTATGCACTAGCTTAAAAGCTGTCCTATTGTGCGGTTTTTAGGCTAGTGTGTAGCTTTTAAGCAACTAACTCTAAATGGGAAGATTTGCAAACATCTCTGACTTCCTAGTAGTAGCTGGAGCCAACCTCAATAAATCCATGTTTAAACTTATTGTTAAAGGAATACACACATAGAAATATAAACCTCAATTTGATTACTCTTTTTCTAATTTCGTTTCATCATTCACCATCATTTAACGTCCATCTTCCATGCCGGCATGGGTTGGACGATTTAGCAGGACAATTTACAGGCTATGGGACTGCATCAAGCTCCACTGTCTGTTTTGGCATACTTCTTACAGCTGGATGCCCTTCCTGACGTCAACCACTTTACAGAGGGGACTGGGTGATTTTTACATGGCACCATTAGCAGTGCTTTTTATGTAGCACCGACACCAATGCTTTTTACATAGCACCATCACTGACAGGGTCATCAAGTAATTTGCAAGGCAAAAATCCCTCAACTGGGAGGGGCAGAATAGTACTGAGGAGGATGGCTTCATGCCAGTTGATGTGAGATTAGAGGGACAGAGATAGCAATCTTCCAGTGGAATAGATACAATGGATACCCCAGTTGGAAAAGAAAGGAGGGTGAGAACATGGATGAGTGAAATCATGATCATTTTAGTTAATTTATTCTTTAATTCTTTTACTAGTTTCTGTCATTTGACAGTGGACATGCTGGAGCAGCGCCTTGAAGGATTTTAGTCAAACAATTCGACCCCAGGACTTATCAATTTTAAGCCTAGTACTTATTCTTCAGTTTCTTTGACTGAACCACTAAGTTGCAGGGACGTAAACACACCAACACAGGTTGTCGAGCGGTGATGGGGGGACAAACATAGACACAAACACATACACAAATATATATATATATATATATATACATCATCATCATCATCATCATCGTTTAACGTCCACTTTCCATGCTAGCATGGGTTGGACGATTTGATTGAGGACTGGTGAAACCGGATGGCAACACCAGGCTCCA
>NC_068982.1:38004512-38025714 GCF_001194135.2 Octopus bimaculoides | reverse complement strand
ATATATATATATATATATATATATACGACGGGCTTCTTTCAGTTTCCGTCCACCTCATCTACTCACAAGGCTTTGGTCAGCCAAAGACTATAGTAGAAAACACTTGCCAAATGTGCAAGCAGTGGTACTGAACCCGGAACCATGTGGTTGGGAAGCAAGCTTCTTATTTCTTTATCGCCCACAAGGGGCTAAACATAGAGGGGACAAACAAGGACAGACAAAGGTATTAAGTCGATTACATCGACCCCAGTGCGTAACTGGTACTTAATTTATCGACACCGAAAGGATGAAAGGCGAAGTCAACCTCGGCGGAATTTGAACTCAGAACGTAAAGACAGACGAAATACCGCTAAGCATTTTGCCCGGCGTGCTAACGTTTCTGCCAGCTCGTCGCCTTGCTTCTTGCTACACAGCCACGCCTGTGCCTATCTGTATATTTAATTATTTTCATTTTTGGCAAATATTTCAATTTTTCATAGAATCGGAATCAATTTATTAAATAGACGTCTCAAACGGCAGTAAAAGCTGAAAGCGAGTAATATTGCAAGGTAAGCAACTCTTACTTAAGCAAGGGAAGCAACTTTTAATTTACTTTAATTCTTTCGAAAATACAGTTCATACTTCATTTTACGTTGCTCTCATTCACTTATGAGAAAGAGTTCGAGACAAGTACTGCTGCATCCCCCATTCCTCCAACTGTCACATCCCAAATGTTCTGCTGGTAGGAAGGTCGAGAGAGTGTCTATAGCTACATGTGACTGTGTAGGTACCCAAAAAGTTCGTTGCTATTATGTTAAGCTGTCGTATGTCCAAATTTGGCCAAATGCGGTTTTTTTTTTTTTTTTTTTTTTTTTTTCTCAATATTTAATTTTGCCTGCAATAGCCGATTCTTAAGGTCCAACTATCGTATCTCCAGCTGCTTCAGATGAAAATTGTCAAAGTGTAGTACAACGGTTTAGCATTTTTCAAAAGTGTAGTAAGCCCCACATACTACAGTTTGGCAAAAATATTTTTGACTGAAAATATCATTCATGCATGGAGTTACAATTTATGCTCCCAACAAAGTATTATTGTTAAGCTGAAACTGTTGCTAATGTAAAAGGAATGGAATGGTGGAACTATTTTTTCGTTTTCTGGAAAAGCAACGTTTTGGACTTAGATACTTTTGCATAATAGCAACAAGTTAATGAAAGCACAGAAAATGCTACCAAATGATATATACTTGTGAGTGAAGACCTTGATTGAGTTTGAAGAAGTAAACTGACTAATTAAAATGTCTGGTTATAGATACATTTTAACTGTTGTTTCATGACTTACGTGATTTTATTGATGGAATCCACCAACATACAACACGTTTCATTAATGTACAAGTAGTGTAAACAATATTAGAACAAGTGCAATATAGTGGTGTATATATGAATCAGTGAAAATAATGTTAGATCAAGTGCAATCATTACATCTTTGAGGAGATTTAAATTTTCTGTTTTTCCATCAATGTAAAAGTACTTGCAATGAGGGAGTTACATAGGTTTGTGTTTTACTTAAGAAAGAATAGCAGAGGGTTTGAGGCAAAACTAGCTTTTTAATTCCTCTTGAGTAAAATTCACCTGGCTTCAACATGAAAGCGATTTTCACATACATGTTCACCTGATCTTCTTGAGGAAATTTTTTCCCCATCATATCTTTGTTGTACTTTTTCTATAAGTCTGGATATTTCCAGGGTCATTGCTCTGAGGAGCCTTCTGATGTAGGACCCTCTGTCAAGAACTTTAAACATGTTACCCACTTCTTTTACCAGGTGCATTGATTCTTTGTTGGGCTTTTTGTTAGTCCATAAGTCCTTTTATTCTACTAAGTATTTTTCGCAAACTGCTACTCTCTGAAACTCACTACCATCATCTTGTTTTCCTCTGGCCTATGATGTTCATTCCTTTTAAGCTTCCTAGCAATTGATATTTTTTCTGAATTTATAGGCCCCCTTCTTTACATTCCTTGTAGTCTCTTATGCTACAGTAGCCTCAAGCCTTATTTAGATAAACAAATTTTTTTCAAAAGTCAGTTCAAGTACGTAATGTTGATAAGCAAAAAATGGTGAAACGTTGATGTCCATTGTTCTCAAATGGGATTTGGGGTGAGTTGTCTCACCTGTTTATCACTTTCAGGTGTTTTAATACCCAGCACTTTGAAGGAGTCATCACCACCATGCTAAACCACAATCTACCAGTGAACAAGCAAAGGTCAATAATATATATATGTGTATATGATTCTCAATATTCAAGGCAGTGCCCCAGCATGGTCACAGTCCAATAAGTTAAACAAGTAAAAGATAATTTAACCCTTTAGTATTTAAACTGACCATAACCAGCCTAAATAGTCTATGTGTTTTATGCTAAAACTGACCAGATCCAGCTTCTCACACCTACCCTACAATGTCATTCTAAAAATATACAAACACATCATTCAAATCTTGAAGCTACAAGATAATACTGGATTAATTCAAAACAATGTGAATAAATAGGCAATAAACTTGACAAAGAAATCTGAATGCTAAAGGGTTAAAAATACATAAAAAAGGATAATTAAAATACATACTTGAAGTTTATCATCAGTTTTTTTCTGAGCCATCTTATTTTCCAGGTCTCTAAAATATATTTCTGATTTATCTGGAGGTAAGGCATCGTATAGAAATGAGATGTCCCTAAATTAAGGAAACAAATACAAGAAATTTAGACTTTTTTATATTTTAAGGACATTTTCCAGTAAATTATAAAATTATTATCAGGCAGCTTTCATTTGTGATTTTTCGTTTTCTTTTTTTTTTTTTTTTTTTTTTGTTTAAACCTATTTGACATTTTACCACTTTTACATGATATTGGTTCTACTCCTCTCAAAGTCCTCATAAAAACTCCAACATATTTAAAAACTGAAATTTTAGATGAAATCCCTGTTGCTGTCAAATTCTCTAGTGAACTGTTTCTCACTTTACTCATGCATCTTATCACACCTACTAACACAGTGCTCTCAAGCAACATTAACATCAAGCCCACTTTCTTAGCAAACTAGTAATAATGATAATAATTCCTTGTTATAGCACAAGGCCAGAGAGAGAGAGAGAGAGAGAGAGAGAGAGAGAGAGAGACAGACAGACAGACAGACAGACAGAGACAGACAGTGAGAGAGACAGACAGACATACAGACAGACAGTTAGACTGACAGACAGACAGACAAAGGAGTAGACTAAGACAGAGAGAGAGAGAGAGAGAGAGAGAGAGAGAGAGAGAGAGAGTAGACTAAGACAGAGAGAGGTTGAAGGTCGCTAATATTCTACATTTGTGTGTACAAATTGCAGATGCAGTCAAAATGTTTTACTGACTGATAGTTATTTTATCAAACTATGAAGGAGAAATGACAGAATTTAGTCCTGATGGAATCTGGACTTAGAAAATAAAAGAGAAGAAACTAAACAGCAACACCACTTCTGCTGACATTATAATGACATGTGATAATAATTTCATGGTACTCACTTTCCAGAGCCACAGATGCACACAGTGTTGTCAGTGAGATGTTTGAACTTTTCTCTTCTTTTATAATGCCATACATTATCAGGTCGTTTTCTTGTAGAACCCTTCAAATACATAAAAATTGCATATCAATGGTATTTTAATTATGATGATTGTATAAATATTGTACAAGTGTAATATGGCCAAATGGTTAAGAAGATTGCTTCACAACCATCCACAAGGGTTTGGTTCTGTTCCACTTGAGTAAATGTCATTTTCAATAGCCAAGGATTGATTCATGTTCTTAGTAAATGTGAGTAGATAGAAGCTGTTTGAAACACTTTTGGAAAGGAGAATTCAAACACCGACCGACTGCCTAGGAACTAAATCTGAATCACTGTATTCAGATGTGAAAACGACTAAATGACACAAACAGGATTCTATCAAGGATTGATGATGTCAACAAGCAATTAACCATTTCAAGTCTCTATTAGTAAGTGCAGTACAATGTACACAAATTTAACTCATTAGATTCTTCATCATCATCACCATTGAACATTCATCTTCCATGCATGGGTAATTACATTAAACAATGTATGGGTTTGTCTTTAAGAATTTTGTCCATGGTACTTTTTCTTTGAGGGACCATCAGCTATTTATAGATAGTTTATCTATTAACTAGTTAGTAGTCATAACACAGCCAAGATCAATGGCTGCTGGAATTTACACCACTCAACTTCAACACTAGAAAGTGGTGACTTCAGTTCACTCAATGACAGCTACTATCATTACTGACATACATCTTACATGAACTGTTTCACTTGGTGTAAATATCTTGTTCTGTCATTTGTTGCAATGACAACACATCGGTTTGTTAACAATAATAGATATTTTGTATTTAGAACTTCACACTGACTCTCATCCACCTTTCAACTAAACAAAATATTCTCCTATTACAAGATTAATAGAAAAAATTATCAAGAATTTTTATTAATAGAATTTTTATCAATAGAAGTAAGGATGTGATGTTGGTAAGCAGAATCCTAATTAGACACAATCAAACAATCTAAACCAATGACTCCAAAACTGAGTTATATTACTCACTTGGGAACATTGAGAAGAGCATAGTATTTATTTCATTGATCATAATTTATTGATCTAGCCAAACAGGAATTTAAAAGGAATATTGTAACCATACTTCTGTTTGAAATGTGTGTATCTGAATCAAGATACCAAAAAAGAAACCTTTCATCCACTTTCATTCCCAATGGCATTTTTCATATAACTGGAAAATTAAACCAAAAAATCAAAGCTTCCGTACTTGTGTCACCTCAGTGTCATAGAAATTAATGCTTTCAAAAAAAAAAAAACCATTTATTCCAATTCCTTCAAGAAATGTGAAATAAACCAACAGTTTTGTGCATAAGAAAATAGAAAAGAAGGCAAGCTTCTAATACATCAAGTCTACTAATAATGAACTCTAACCATTCTTTAAATAAATTATAGTAAACTGGATACAGGAAGAGAAATGTCATTGCAATTGATGTTATAGGTCTGTTTGATTAGAGGGCTATTTGACTAATCTTAACCCTTTAGCATTTAAACCAGCCATATAAGGCTCAAAAGTCCTACCTATTTTATGCTCAAATTGAACAGGTATGGCCTCTCACATCTACCCTACAATGTCAATCTAAAAATAAACAATCAAATTATCAAAATCTTGAAGGTACAAGATAATGCATGCTTAATTTAAAACAATGTGAATAAATAAGCATTACACTTGACAGAGTAATCTGAATGTTAAAGGATTAGATGAAAACTCTTTACAAATATAAAAAAAAGTAAATATCAACAATTTTTTTCTACTTACAGTCAAATTTTTAATAGCATGAACATCTTTCGGTGGCTTTGAGGAGCTTTCATGAGGAGACTGGTCTAGTTTAGACAAAGCAAAGACAATTTCTTGAGGCAGATAATAATTCTCAGTTTTAGGCAGTGTCCCAAGAGCAGGAAGAATTTCTGGTGAAAAAAAAATTACATATATTCTATTTTATAGAAAGATATTTGCAGCACAGTAAAAAAAAATATATATCCAAATGCTAAACAAAACTGAGTGAAAAAGAGCTGAAATATCATCGCTTAGTAAGTTTATATATATAAAATGTGTGTGTGTGTGTGTGTGTCCCCATGTCTTTGTGTTTGTCTCCCAACACTACATAATAACTGGTGTTGGTTTGTTTATGTCCCCATAACTTAACGGTTTGGCCAAAGGAACTGATAGAGTAAGTACCAGACTTAAAGAAAATAAGCACTGGGATAAATTTGTTTGGCTAAAACCCTTCAAGGTGGTGCTCCAGCATGGCTGCTGTCCACTGACTGAAACAAGTAAAAGAAGACTTGTTGTCACTTCCATTTTAAGCATTTCTTGTTAATGTAGTTTCATTTTTTAGCATATTCTCCAAGAACCTTGATTTAAATGCAATGAAATATTCAGTTTATAAAGTAAATATGTCAATATTTTAAACCCAGCCAAACATTTTGGAGCATAGAAAACAACACAAAATAGAAAGCATGTCAAGAAAAAGAGAAATATACCTTTACTTGAGTTGTCTATACTGGGTTTCTCTTTGATGATCTCTGGTTCTGTAGGCATTTTAGGTAGTTTAATGAATGATTTGCACCAATAAACAATCTAGATAGATAATAAATGATAGTTAGATACATTAACAACAGCATTTATTATTATCGTTAAACTTACATCAGTTTCAGTCATTAGACTGCAGCCATGCTCGGGCACAGCCTTCAAGAACTTTTAGTTGAGGGACTCAACCCCAATACTTTTTTTTTGTAAGCCTGGTACTTATTTTGTTGGTCACTTTTGCTAAACCACTAAGTTATGGATACATAAACAAACCAACACCAGGAGTCAAGCAGTGGTGGCAGACAAACACAGACACAAGGACACACATCATATATATATATATATATATATATATATATATATTATTTTCTTCATTTTGTACTTCTTTGTAAAAAAACATTTTCATTCTCCTTCTTCTTGATAATTTGCTTCATCGCAATGAAAACCGGTTAGAAAAAATCTTTATTAAATTATGCTCCCAGTTCAGCATTCTGGCTTTTTTTCATTTTCCTATTATTTCTCCACGTGCGGTTAACACAACCCCACTATTTACTGACTTATATATATATATATATACATATATTGGCAGACTTCATTCAATTTCCATCTATCAAATCCACACACAAGGTTTTGGTCAGCCTAAAGCTATAGTAAAAGAACTTACCCAAGGTGGCATGCAGTGGAACCGAACCTGGAACCATGTGGTTAAAAAGCAAGCTTCTTACCATGCAGCCATGTCTGCATCATTTAATCATATAAATTTTGCAGTTCAGCAAAAGAAACTAATAGAATAAGTACCAGGATTTTTTCTAAATAAATATTAGGTTTGACTAAAATTCTTCAAGAGGGTGCCCCAGAATGGTTGAAGTCTAATGACTAAAACAAATACGAAAAAAAATGCTGAATGGCATAAAACCCAATGTTTTACCATGTTCACCAATCAACCAACAAAAAAAAGAAGGTTGAAGGTGTGGCAAGTATATATCAAGTATCATAAAATACAGGTAGGTACCAAACAAAGCAAATTTGTTTCCAGGTTTCAACTTCTTGTGGTGAACATTTCCCTCTTTTCATTTATTTACTACATAGGAATTGTAACATACGTACGTACGTACGTACGCATGCATGTATGTATGTATGTATGAAAGCATGCCTGAGAGAGCTATTGAAAATCACCTGGCAAGACAAGGTCCCAGACATAGAGGTCCTCTCTTAAGCTGATTTACCAACCATCTACACACTACTGAGGAGAGCATAAGTCAGGTGGGCAGGCCACCTTATTTCAATGCCTGACACACGACACCCAAGAGACTATTTTAGAGTGAACTGACAGAGGGCAAGTACAAACAAAGTGGACAGTAAAAGTGTTTCGTGGATACACTCAAAGCCTCGCTGAAATGCTTTGAGATTAACCCCGACGCCTGGGAAACACAAGCACAAGACTGCCCTGCCTGGTGAAGCTGAACCAACTGAGGTGTCACCTCCTATGAACAAAACAGGATTGCAGGGACACAAGGAAAACGCAAACTGCGCAAATCCAGAACCAACTCTTTCCCTTCACTCCCAGTAGACCACATGGCATAACTACAGGGTTTTACCCCCCAGACTTTGGGAGGTCATAACTTTCAGAAAAATGAATATTTTTTAATGAAATTTTCTATGCATATAGTATTTACTATGTAGAATCCGAATATACAAAATTTTCAGGTGAAAGTGTTTTGGAATGGGGGTGGGGGACATATCTGACTGATCGGTCGTAGCTGGACATACCGTCACCCGTTTTCTTCTCCTATGTGATGTTGTTGGTCATCAACAATGACGGACTAACATGTTGTATATGTATAGGTATGTGTCTGTGATCCATTTTGCATCGGTTTTTAGACTGTAGGGTGGCTTTGGTCTCTTGATGTCTCGTAACTTAGCAGTTTGACAAAACGATCTCCATAAACTAAGTACCGGTTCAATCAATATGATCGTCTGAATCCTTGAAAAAGGTACTTCAGCTTAGCCTCAGTCCAAAGACTCAGAGTTAATATAAGATTAAAAGAAAATGAAATAAATCAAATAGGTCGTGTCGTAGAATTTTCTTGAAGTGAAAAGGGATACCTCAAAAATATTTTAATTAAGAATAAATAACTCACCTTGATATTATTGATTACGTGTTGTCATGGAGATTTAAAACGGAAGTTTTATCCATACTTCCGGCACCGTGTTATACACCACGCGTGATGGCTACCGATACGAATAATTCACCAACATTATCTGCAGAGATACAAAAAATTCTGTCGGAAAATAGCCACCTCAAGTATTTATCTGATACTGGCAAGGTATGTTACATAGCAAATACTCCTATCTAGTCAAAGAAGTGTTAATATTGTTTACGTTATAGACCTCGACATTTTTTAGTTCACTTCTCTCGAAATAGCACTAACGATTCTGGTATCTCTTTTAATACAGTTATCCTTTTTATTTATTACCTAAACTAAGATTATTAAATATTGTCATTCCTCTCATTTTAAGCGTGTTTATTGTCATTTTCCTGTTAAACAATTTGAAAATATCTTGATGTATATAAATCCCAAAACGGATAATATCACCATATAAACAAATACACGTTGGTTAGTGGCAAAGGAAAAGTAATTCTATCAAAATGTCACAGGGAGTGTTAAAATATGTCGTTCACATGTTGGTAAATGTAGAAGATGAGGACCTTTGGATATTGGCATAAAAGTAAATAAAGTTATCTGGTGAATTTTATTTTATTTCTAAAGTTTGGAAGGCTTTGTTAGCGATTCTTCCCTTTATCGCATGTCATTTTTTTTTTTCATTAGCTTTTTTGACATGACTTATTATAGTCATTTCAAATTATAATTTACAGAGAGGTTCATATAGAAGCTAAGGACAATGACCATACTATAGAACTTTTGAAGAAAATCGGATTGTTCACATCGAACATGTGGTACACGTGGCCATAAGAGTGAACCAAGGCAAAGTTATGGTGAAGTTATCGTAAGAAAATAACCGTCAGAAAGAATACAATCACTGAGAACAATAAATTAAAATTGGAAGAAGTAATTGAGATATTGTACATAGATTAATAAGAATTTATTTAGTAGTTTGTTTTTGTCTTGTTTTTATATTTAAGTGTGCTTTCATTTTCAAAGTCAGAGTAAAAGCGAAGAAGCGCCCAAAGGGTGTCAGAAAAAAAATAGAGAGAGAGAGAGAAACTCGTAGTGTATTGCTGGTCATTATGTCGATACTCAGGAATAGGCCAGTTCATGGTCAGTGGCTTTAGATGGTACTCATGAAATCATGTATTCATTATGAAGTGATATTTGTGATGAAGTCAAAAAATTGATATGATTATGTACTGGTTGCTAGACCAGCCTCTCAAAGCATTATCTGTGTGTTCATGTGTTTAAGATCCTGAATTTGGTAGCAACTTGTGTTGGAACACCTTTTTCATTAATGCTTTCTAACAATCCTTGAAATAAGGAAAATGCAGATAAGAAGTAGCACAGCCTGAGACTATGTCCAACTGCTTGCAACAATTCAAATTCTGCTAAAATCCAGGAAGTAGTGTTGTACTAGGTGGCATGTTTGGCCTGCCATTTAAGTCTCTTCCTGTAATCATTTCTATCGTCTATCTATGGCAATGTTGAAGGAAATAAGAATTAATCAGGTTTTGTATCATCATCATCATCGTTTAATGTCCGCTTTCCATGCTAGCATGGGTTGGACGATTTGACTGAGGACTGGTGAAACCGGATGGCAACACCAGGCTCCAATCTGATTTGGCAGAGTTTCTACAGCTGGATGCCCTTCCTAACGTCAACCACTCAGAGAGTGTAGTGGGTGCTTTTACGTGTCACCCACACGAAGGCCAGTCAGACGGTACTGGCAATGGCCACGTTCAAAATCGTGTATTTTATGTGCCACCCACACAAGAGCCAGTCCAGGGGCACTGGCAACGCTCTCGCTCGAAAATCCTATGAAGGCCAGTCAGGCAGTACTGGCAACGGCCACGCTCAAAATGGTGTATTTTATGTGCCATCCGCACGAGCCAGTCCAGGGGCACTGGCAACGATCTCGCTCGAAAATCCTTACACATGTCACGGGCACAAGTGCCAGAAAGGCAATGCTGGGCACAGGTGCTATCCCAATTTCGCTTTCGCTTGCCCCAATAAGTCTTCGCAAGCTGAGTTTTGTGTCCAATGAAGGAGACGACGTTGGCACGGGTGCCAGTCGTCGAATTTAGTTCGATTTCACTTGCCTCAACAAGTCTTCACAAGCGAAGTTTAGTGTCCATTTGTCTGCATATATTGAGATCATTTTTTTTTTCTCCTCACTAGATCAAATGTAGTCTATCTGGCCATGAAATGTCATGTGATGCAAAAGTTGTGAACAGTTACCTTCATGGGAAAAAACACAAAAGACTCAAAGCTCTTAATGATTATGATTATGACAAATACAGACAACACCTTGTTGACAGTACAAAAAGATTTCCCAAGTAAGATGTTTGATTTTCTTCATTTCAAATCACTGCAAATACTTGTCTTCACAATCACTGATTATTCTTTATGGCTATTTTGCATGCATAACATTGCTTAACTCTTTAAGGCTTTATGATACAAAGTTCTTGTTTTAAAATGATCTAAATTTAAATCTTCAATCAAAATTTCATGTTGATTTATGTCCCAAACGTGATAATTGCAAAATTATTTTTTAATAAATTCTTCCTTATTTTCCAGATTAATTGAAAGAAGGGAATATGATTCAAAATAAATAGAGTAACAAAAGGGTTAAACTGCTTCACAAAAACTAAACTTTCTTTCTTCAAAGTCAATAACTCTGCGATTATCTTTAATCCATATTAGTCTTTTTAGCATTTCTGGTCTCCATCTTTGAGTCAAGAATTTTACACACATGCACACACACACAAACGTGTATGCTATTGACATGTACCTTTTGTATTTCAGAAATCAACTGCTGTGTCTATTGACATATAAATATATCAACAATTTACAGTCTTCCATACAAAAACATATTAATGGGCGCAAATTCCAAAAAGCTTTTAAGAAATGTAAGTTTTCCTTTACAGAAATCAGAAAATGTATCATATAAATTGTTAGCATTATGAATTCTTTACTACTGGAGTCTCTGATGATTCTTTCATTCTCTTTCCCTTTTGCTATGTGAAATGCAAATAGTTTGTAGCATTAACATGTGCAAATCGATTCAGGATTGGCTCCATAGACACCTTTGTCGGAAATCTACTACCTTTGAAGTCTGTTCTGTTTAGAACTAATCTGCTAGAATATAAATGCGTGCTACAAGTTTTAACTCGGGACCTATTTTATCTTTAACTTATTCACAGATGAACACAAAAATTTTAAAGCAAAGTTTGTTTCCTGACGTCCCACAAGGGAGGTCACTCTTGAGGATTAGACGGAACTTATTGAGAGGAAATTTTTCTACAACCAGATGCCCTTCCTGTCGCCAACCCTCACCTATTTCCTCTAGGCCAAACATTTTTCACAGAAGACTGAAAGCAACTTGCTGTATAACGATGATGCATGTTTTATAATTATCACATGATGTCAAGACGAGCACATACAAACACACGCACACATACATTTCACATTAGAAAAAAAGCAGATGTAAAACGAGAGAAACAAAATACCAACTCTTCAGTATAAATTACTTTCATGGTGTTTCTTATTTATGTAACTCAAATAGTGCAAAAACAAATGGAAAGATAAAACATTTCATTTGTTTCAGTTATCTGTATTTAGGAAAGTTGGTTTTTTTTCTTTATATAATAGAAGTGTTTTATATTTCAAATAAAAGAAACTAAATGTCTATTTATTTTGGTTGTTACAAATATGTTACTAGTTTAATACTGACTGGTACTATAATGTTCCTTTAAATAATAATGTTTAAGAATTTTATTTAAGTCTGCATAAAGAATTTTAAAATGTGTGTTTTGATTTTTTTTACATCTGTTACAGGGGAAGAATTACAGAAAGAAGGCAAGGAATATATAGTTCCAAAGAAACAACCTAATTCTTCAGAAAATTTTGAAGGCATTGAAAAGAAAAGGAAGAAGAAATCAAAATATGAAGAAGATGAGGAAGATGAAAGTGATAATGACAGCTTAAGTGATCTTTATCCATGTAAGTTATGGTGTTACTAACTAAAACAGAGTTTTGGTTTTATTAAATTAGATTTGTTCTTGTTTAATTTTAGTTCAAATCTGATCAAGTAGACATATGATCTAAAACATGCCAACAAATTTCATGCTTTTAGGAGAATGTAGGACTTCTTTATCTAATGTACTCTTTCCATAAATAAGATAGTAGCATGTAATTTGAGGGAAATTTTGGCTGTTGTTTTCAGCAGATCAATCCACAACACAGTGGCTCCCTGAAGGTGTGTTTCTGTTGCCATCACAGTGTCTGGAGCTAGCGTCATAATTACGTTTTAGCGTTCTTCTACATTGCATGGTACCAAATGTTTTCTATGATAGGCTTGAACCAGTCAGTGTCTTGTGCATGAAAGTGGTAGATGGAAACTGAATGTACACATCATCTATTTTATGTCTGCTCTTACATCCAACCAATGCTTGCATTGGTTAGATGGCTCCTTTCTAACAACTACTGCATTCTTTTGTCAACATCCTGAGATCAGCTTTTACTACTTTTGCCCATAGCTCTCATCTTTCCTTCCACAGTTTCTCTCTACTTCAATCTCCTGTCACTTCTGCATCATGTATCTCAACAAAATGGTGATGTCCATGCAAGCATTACTTCCTGTTTCTCTGCACTTTCAAAGACCAGTGAAATAATATATTCCCTTAATTGACAAAATGTTAAGAGTTTGCTACAGGAAGAGCATCTAGCTTTAAAATACTGCCTCAAATATATTTTCGAGTTCCATGAATTCATGGAAAGAAGGCAGATCTATAACGAGATAAACAAAATAACCAACACATCAGCATAAATTACTTTCATGATATTTCTTATTTATGTAACTGAAATAGTGCAAAAACAAGTGTAAGGACAAAACATTTCATTTGTTTCTATTATGTGTGAGAGTTAGTTTGTTTGTTTTTTTTTCGTTTTCTTTATATAATAGATGTGTTTTATGTTTCAAACAAGAAAACTAAATGTCCATTTATTTTGCTTGCTACATTATGCCATTACACATCTGTGCTGCTAGCTTGATGATATATATTCCATTAACTAATGATGTTTTGATTTTATTTCATTCTTTAACAGGGGAAGAATTTCAGAAAGAGGGCAAGAAACAGAAACCTAACTGCTCAGAAAATTTTGAAGATATTGGAAAGAAAAGGAAGAAGAAACGAAAATATGAAGAAGATGAGGAAGATGAAAGTGATAATGACAGTTTAAGTGATCTTTATCCAAGTAAGTTAGGGTGTTTCTCACTAAAACAGAATGTATTAAATAACATCCTGAGATTGACTTTTAAGACATTTGTCCATAAATCCTCTTCTCTCCTTTCTACAATTTCTTTCTACTTCAATCTCCTGTCACTTCTTTGATTCTGTTAGCATCCACGTACATCTCACACACACACACATGTATGTGTGTGTGTGCTTGAATGTTGACATTTTGCATTTTTGCATGGTGTGTCTGAGCAAAATGATGATGTCCATGTATGCAATATATCTTGTAACTGTGCGCTCTCAAATACCAGTGGAATAATATATTCACTTATTTGGCAACAGAAAGGGACCTAGCTATAAAATTCTTCCTCAAATATATATGATCAGCGAGTCCATGTCTTCACAGAAAATAACAGGTGTAAAACAAGCCAACATAATACTTAACTTTTCTCTGTAAATTACTTTTATGTTTCTTGTTTATATGAATCAAGTAACACAAAAAAACATTTCATTTGTTTCAATTATCTATATTTAGGAGACATAGTATTTTTTTTCTTTACATAATAGAAATGTTTTATGTTTCAAATAAAAAAACTAAATGTCCATTTATTTTAGCTGCTACGTTACACAAATGTGCTGCTGGCTTAATACTATATATTCCATTAACTTATAATGCTTAGGAATTTTATTTAAATTTACATGAATTAAAAAAAAAAATTTTTAAGTTTTGATTTTATCATATCTTTAACAGAGGAAGAATTCCAGAAAGAGAGCAAGGAATATGTAGTTTCAAAGAAACAGAAAGCTAATTGTTCAGAAAATTGTAAAGACATTGGGAAGAAAAGAAAGAAGAAATCAAAATATGAAGAAGATGAGGAAGAACAAAGTGATAACGACAGCTTAAGTGATCTTTATCCAAGTAAGTTATTACTAAAACAGACTTTTGACTTTATTAAATAACATTTGTTGTTTAATCTCTGTTCAATTTTGATCAAGTCAACCTCTGATTTAAGATATTCCAACCATGCCAATTTCATCCTTTAAGGTGTATGAAGAACTACTGTATCCAATGTATCCCTTTCCTTAAATACAACAGCAGCAAATAATTGGATGGAAATTTGGGCTGTTATTTCTAGCAGGTCGATCTACAGCATAGTGGCTCCCACAAGGTGTATTTCAGTTCAATTCTTAACTTTCTTTTATAAAAGCAACTTTTCATTCTCTCTTTTTTCCTTAGTAGACTAAACTACAAATGAGCCTTTATATAATTAGCATGTTATTTTAGCTTTGTTACAACGATGTAAAAATATAATTGCTATACTAAAAGCAAACAAGAACATTGGAAGCTTTCCATGTTTGCTGTCTTCAATGTATCTTTGGAATCACTCTGAAGAACACAATCCCTTAGTAAAACAATTCTCAAGTGTATGAAGTGCATCAGTGACAAAGCAACAACCATGAAACATATTCACTACATAAGAAACTCACCCATCTGCCAAAAGAGGGCTCTTTTCAACGTGATGATCCTAAGACTCATTGGGAAGGTCAGTTGCATGTGCAAATTCTTGCTAATGACTTTGAAATGCATGCACATTGGAAGGTGTTATGAAGGGGCACCAACAATAGTAGTGCGACAGTTTGAAGCTGAACAAAGGGCAGTATTCAATTACTGAACACAAACAATGAAGTTCATCATCTTGTTTTCAAATCTGTCTCCTTCATACTGGTCATCTGTGTACTCATCAGGGATGTGATGAAACTGAAAATGAAGAAGTGCAAAATCATCATCTAATCATCAGGTGGCCATAGCAGTAGAAGCTTCAAATCACACCCTGCCATTCTGAAAAGGGTGAAACACATTGGTTACATTTGTCTACTTTCCAACCATGTGATTTCAGGTTCAATCTTACTGCATGACACCACGACTCCATGGATAAGCCTCATCTACTAAAGCCCCAGGTTGACCAAAGCTTTGTGAGTGGATTCCATAAAACGAAACTGAAAGAAGCCTGTTAATTATATATACACTCAGTTCTCTTTTTGCATGGGGGACACATTCCAGAGACTACCATGCAAAATAAAACCGTGTAAAAAAAATATACAGTGTACATATGAAAATTAGAGACAGGTTCCATCCAAATATATTTAATAAAAAGAATGTTAATTTTCATATACAAATAAATTGAATTTTTTATTTATATATATATATATATATATATGTATAATTTAGAACAAACAGTAAGTTGTCATTATAGAACTCGCAGTTTCGAATGTCAGAGCGAAGAGCTACGATGCATTCTCATCAGCTATTAATGGCAATAGATGCTATGAAAATCCGTTGAACAAAAGGGAAGTTACTCTAATAGGTAGAAAAAAAAGGTAAAAAATCCATGCAAGCATATTCTCACAATACATAGACATAAAACCTCCTGTGTTCATAATGTCTACATACGTACACACTCACACAAACGTGTACATGCACATACACACAAACATTGTGTCAAAATTTTAACACAATGTGAACAAGGTCCAGGGAGAGGCTAAGTTGGTTAAATTGACTCAAGTCTGCACAGGTACTTATTTTATTAACCCCAAAAGGATGAAAAGCAAAGTTGACCTTGGTGGAATTTGAACTCAGAAGCGGACAAAATGCCACTAAGCATTTTGCCTGGCATGGTAATGGTTCTGCTAGCTCACTGCCTTATAATAATATATATTATTAAAATACTTTAAGCCCACCAGTTCTTATGTCTGATTCATCTCAGTTAATATTGGCTTCTTTTGGATTAAAAGCTCTATAATCGAGGAGATATTGAATCAATGTTTATATCCTTTCCAACAATATTAGTAGCATGAATGAAATAGCCAAAGCAATCTTTCTCTTGCCAACCCTTACCTGTTTTTCAAGTAAGGAATATTTGTGTAAGTAATCACATGTCATGCAGATTTTTTTGTTTTTATCACATTTGAAAGATTATCTTTTTATCTCAACATCTTTGACAGTTGAAGAATTCCCGAAAAATGATGATGGCCATAAATCTGTAAAAAAAAAGAAATACACCCCTGAGAGTAAGTTTAAAAACAAGAAGAAGAAAAAGAAGAAAGTGGCAGTGACAGTTTAAGCGGTCCCTGTTAAAGTATGTATGTTAAGTATTCTCTCTTCACTAAAAACCTTTTTATTTTGTTACATCTCAAATGTTTGCAGAAATGGAACTGCATATAAGAAGCACTAAACCAGGGTTTTTCAAACTGTGGTCCGCGGACCACAGGGGGTCCGCAAGGACAAGACAGGGGCTCCGTGGAAAGCCAAGACAGGGGGTCCGTGCAGAGCCAAGCAAGCACATCCTTCTCACTAAGTATGTGTTAAAAAAATCCTGTGTGTATAATTGACAATAAACCTATTTGCTAAATACTGTTAAATAAATAAATGTAAAAATATATGTTATTTTAAGCAAATATTTATGTATATAAGGTAAAGCCTGAAATATAAAGGGGTCCGCAAGTCAAAAAGTTTGAAAACCCCTGCAATAAACCATATTGAACAGCTTAATTGTGAAGTATATTGTGTTTTATGTTGACTTGATTCACTCTGAACTTTCTACTGTTGCCAAAACTTGTCAAGTTAAAATAAATCCATTTTCCAAATGCTACAAAAGTAATGATACAAAATAATTAACATTTGATCCTCTATGAATTATATAGCTACTTCTGAAATAGATTCCACTTACCATATTTTCCAGCATACAAGTTGATGTGGTATATAGTAATCATATAATGGAAGCATTCAAACATCTTCACTAGCTTTCCAACTCCTGCTGCTTTTCACATGGAATTTGTGCGTCCTCCAGAGTTGTCTTAGTGTATAAAATTGACTTCCCCACTTTTCATTTTTTTAGTCTGAAAGATTCAACTTAAATTCTGGAAAAAATACAGCCTAACATTCATCTTTTTTTTTTTTTTTTTTTTTTTTTTTTTTTTTTCTTTTTTTGTTTCATAATTTTCTTCCACTTTGTGCTTGCTGGATTATAATGTAGAAATTCAGCATCTTTTATGGATTGTAGTTTTTGGGTCCTGAAAATTTTAGACCATTAAAATTTTTTTTATTCAATGTTTTATGTCTTCATGTTTGTTAATGATGGACTGGAATAGTTGTTTCTGCAACTTTATGTTCCTGTGACTGCTAACAAGTTATCCATGAATTGGAAATGGAATTCTTTTTTTAATTTTTATTACCTCACTCTCAGATATACAAAGTATAATTCCTTTCATTCCTCATTTGTTTATTGTTCTCATAAGATCAATGTGCAAATCATGTATGTAAGTATTTTCTTATAGTAATTACAGTTTATTCTCAGATAGTGTGTAACTTGATGTTCATCATTATTTGTAAACGTCTTATCTGCAAAATCAAAATTAACTTTATGTACTAAATATATCAGTTTTGTGCCAAAATCTCTCAATGGCTATTTTAGAAGAAGTTCTTAAATTATTGTTGGGAACATAACACAACAAGCTTATCAACAGCTCCTAAAAAAGTCAACATTTTTAGTTCTGAGTTTTTAGCAAAAGAAATTATTAAGAGGATTGGGGTAACTGGAAAATAAATATTATTCACTAGAATCATGAATATTCGAACTGAAAGTGGGTTTATATGAGAAGTCATGACTGCTTTATAGCCTCCAAGTCAGCCTTGATGATGCAGGTCATTATCAAAAGTGTTTTAGCTATGACACCTTATCAGTTTGTGTGTCTAAAACTATATTGTTCAATGTATTCTTCTTTTTCGTACCCTTCTTTAGGATGTAAATTTAGGGAAATTTGGTTATTCCAAGCAACCATGTAGAAGCTGCCTCACCCCATTGGCTCTCTGAAAGAGTATCTGCATTTTTAGACTGACTTAGTTCAATTGTGGAATCTGAGAAACTTGATTAACTATGGACAAGTGGTAGTTATTGGGTTGAACTCAGAGTGTTGACTAGTTGGCTGGCTGACAGCTTAAATGATAATCTACCGAATTGGGACTTTATTGCTAGCTGATAATCTGACTAATGGGAACTTATTTACTGATTGTCTCAAGTGCAGACTGAAACTACCTACTGACTAAGGAGCCTTTACATTTTATAACATGAATATATATAAGTGTTAGTATGTGTAATGACTGGTTTGCAGGTGTTATTTACTAATAAGTTTTCTGGAAAAATTTTTACACTTTAGCATTATTTTATTCAAAGAAGGGGTTGTTAACTTTATTCAAAGT
Source organism: Octopus bimaculoides (assembly GCF_001194135.2). Classification (NCBI taxonomy): domain Eukaryota; kingdom Metazoa; phylum Mollusca; class Cephalopoda; order Octopoda; family Octopodidae; genus Octopus; species Octopus bimaculoides. Next base: position 38,006,905 of record NC_068982.1, on the reverse strand, counting down.
CTTGCTGAACTGTTGAGAGGTTTCTGTGAGAGTGTTAGTAGTAAAAGTTTCTGCAGTTGTTGTGTACTTAAGGTCTATGAGAAGCTGGCATTAATAGGTTTAATAAATTTAGTTATCTTAAAAAAATCTTGGTGCTTATAACTTCTTCCAGTTTACAATTGCTTTTCTCTGCCATGCTGTAACACATCTACTAGAATTTATTTCAAAAAACTACTATTTCTAATTATCACATCTCATTGATCACTTAATCCTAAATGTATCTACTGTTGTTAGTATTAAATCCATTTAGAATATTCATACTTGTTAGATATGAGGTATTCAAATCTTTTGATAAAATTCATTTAACAGTTAGTGGGACATAGAGATGAAGTAAATGATCAAGGTATCCCTATTAAATTAATATTTAATCTGAAAGAGATTTTTTTTTTTTTTGATATTAGATTACTGCAGATAGATGAACTTTCTGTTAACAGTTTGGTATTCAAGATTCAAAAATGGTGAACAATGTCCAGGAGAATGTTGATTATCAAATATAGTACAATTGGATGCATTTGGAATGTATAAACTGTAACTACTGCTATTGGAAATCATAAACAATGAGGAAGAAGATAGAGCAAAAATAAATACTGTGTATGAATTATGACATGTGCCATTTACAAAATGTTTAGTCTTTATTAAACTTAATGTACTTGAAAATTGTCTCTTGGCTTAGAAAGAGAACTCTATTCCATTTTCATGAAATGATCGTAATATCCTCTTAAATTTCTTATATTTTAATGTTTTTCTTTCTTTTCTATTTCTAGCTAACTTAAATATCTCTGAAGACCTTTACCTGTATATTCTCTACATAAAAGCTACAATTAAACATAAACTTGAATTTGTTATTATTTCCTATCTTTTTGTTATTTTGGTGACGAATATGTAATTTTCGGTGAGCTGGCAGAAATGTTAGCATGCCAGGTGAAATGCTTAGCGGTATTTCGTCTGTCTTTATATTCTGAGTTCAAACTCCGCCAAAGTTGACTTTGCCTTTCATTCTTTCGGGGTCAATAAAGTAAGTACCAGTTGCGTACTGGAGTCAATCTAATCAACTGGCCCCTCCCCCAAAATTTCAGGCCTTGTGCCTTGAGTAGAAAAGAATATTTAGTTTTGTTGAGATTTCTTTTTAATACGAGAGGATAGATGAATAGTTACATATGTGTTTATATGCACATACATGACTGTTTCTTTCCACATGTACTGTAGCTTAGTGGTTTGTTGGCTTCAGTGTATGAAGTCAAACAAAATAAAGTACCTTACTTGTCAAATCGGTTAAAGATGGTGATGGGAAGGGTATCTTTATAGTAAAAAAATTACAATCTTCAACATTGATCCTTGAAATGCTAAGTATATGGAATGTACTGAGAACCACAAATTACAAGTAATTGGACAGACCACTGATTAGCATAATGAGCAACAACAAAAGTAACATCGACACAGTTAACCTCCAGTGGAAAACAGTGAAAATGCTACAGAAATACTTGTCCCTTTCCAAATGAATTAATAGAAAACATAAACGATTAGCAGAGAAATTAATTCAAGAGTACTGAATTCGCAGAAAATTAACAATGTCTGTGTGGATGTGCCCCTCAACACAGATTAGTAGTTAGCGACTTTGGGATCAAGGCAAAATGGGTGCCCAGAAGTAGACCGGCTTGGAGGAGAAGGGTGTGGAAGCTTAAAGACCCTGCAAATGGACAGATTTAGAGACATGTTACTCGAAGCATTTGATGAAATAGAAGGGGATATAGCATCATACAACGTGGAAGACAATTGGAGATTTCTGCGGGACAACCTGCTGAGAGCCACCGACCAGATCTGTGGCTGGTGTAAAGTCCCCTCTCAACACAAAGTAACGTGGTGGTGGTGGAACAAGGAGGTAGACAGGGCTATTAGACAAAAGAAACGGGATTGGAAGAACGGTGGTAGCAGGGGATTGTATCAGGCTGCCAGAAGGGAAGCTAGGCGACAGGTTTATTTAGCCAGAGGGGAAGCAGATAAGAAAAAATTTGCCAATGTTCAGCGCCGTGAGGACCAAAGACTTGAGGTATTTCGTGTTGTAAGAGAGAGAATAGTGATGTCGTAGGAGAGAAATGTGTTCGCATGGATGATGTTACGCTTGCATTAAATGAGGCTGCAAAGAAAGAGGTCTGGAGATGCCACTACGATAGATTGCTCAATAAAGAGAATGAATGGGAGAAAGAGAGTCTGCCGTATGTCGACCCAACAGAGGGACCAGCTATCCGAGTTGACAGTACCATGGTAGATAAAGCAATTAAGAGTATGAAGACCGGAAAAGCCCCGGCCCATCAAGAATCACTGTAGAGATGCTCAAAATATCTGGCAGTGTCGGC
>NC_068982.1:37983327-38002569 GCF_001194135.2 Octopus bimaculoides | reverse complement strand
CTACACTCTCGGAGTGGTTGGCATTAGGAAGGGCATCCAGCTGTAGAAACTCTGCCAAATCAGATTGGAGCCTGGTGTAGCCATCTGGTTTCACCATTCCTCAGTCAAATCGTCCAACCCATGCTAACATGGAAAGCGGACGTTAAACGATGATGATGATGAAACTGAAATTTTGAAAATTTGGATGAGTGCGCAACCACCAGTTCCCCACCACCGCATTAAATTTCGATATAATCGTGATCTACACCATCCGAAAGGTATTTGTCGAAAATTTCATTTAAAAATTATTTATTTTTCTGAAAGTTACGAGGAAACTAATTCAGGAATGCGACACATTTGTATAGGTATGACAAGGAAAATTTACTGACATATGTCATGTGCGTTTGTGCACACTTGTGAAAATGAATAAATGCACTTCCGTTAGTTATTAGTTCCCTTGTCCGTAGAGCTCTCTACTATGATTACTACCATATCAAACTCGCACCTACCGAAATCGAAATCATATTAACGTTGTGTAGTCAGTTTCCCTCTTATAATTTACAATGTCGAGAAAACTAGAAGATGTAAGTAGAGAAATGATTTCACCAGTTTGCTTTTACATATTTAGGATTTTTTTGAAAATTATGACCTAGAATTTATATTCAGTTAATGCTTAAATATCTCATAAAATTTACTGAATCACGTTCAAATTTTCTGATGATTTTTATCATCGTCTCACGCTAGTCTATTTATATTAGTTTAATAAAATAATTGATTCTTTCGGGGTATCTTGTTACAAAAGAAAATTTAGAACTAATTCATTAGGTGTTTAACTGTTCTTGGGATGTTTTCACCCGTATTTTTTTTTTCTTGTTTCATTTTCTAGAAAGATCTACAGAAACAATTCGCACACACCTAACACGAGTTTTTTTCCTACACTTATTACAACGTGATATGAATCTTTTATCAAAATTTTTTTTTAAAAGTGTCAATGCTCTGTGTATAACTCACTCTGTTCATATCTGCTTAAGAAACTCGTGATGGCTTGTATGAATAAAACAGTTTGTGAACCGCGAAAGGGGTTCTGTTGTTAGAATAAAATGTGACTTGTGTGTATCAAGGGATCTGACGGATTGAAAATAAATTATGAATGTGACAAACTTAACATTGATATTCATTGACTTGATAGTTTTACCAAATTCTAGAATATATTGCAGTCACTTGATCGATACGCAGGCTTTACTGCTTTCAAGTGAGATGGTGATCAACCATGCCTTTGGTTTATAACTCACTATTTCTTCTATTTATCCCAAGAAAAAAAAATGAAGAAAAAAAAGAAAACAGCTTCTTGAAATGTTTTACCACTCTTTTGACCGCCATCACTCTTTTCGTTGCAATTCTTTACTTGATGGCAACAGCATTTGATGTTCATACATTGGAAAGGGTCGCGTTTTTAATGGAATTTAGTTTTCTGCTGAAAATGATTTATTCTATCTTTGTATGAATAATAAAAGAAAAACTGTTTAATCATTGTGTGACAATGAGGTTCACCTGAAAAACAATTGTTATAGAGAGATATTAAACACAAATTTTTACTAGGTATAAAATATTTATTTCAATGTAAAATAATTAACGCTGGGTGTGAAAGTTATTTTATCGTGCAAGGAGCGTTTTTTACGGACCTTAAGCATTGACGTGCAGAAAGTGAAATTGAAATGAAAATTTCGTGGAAATAAACAAAAAACTATAATACTTTCATTATTCAATAATTTATCCACATAGATATTAATTAGCTACCCTCATATATAAACATACTGAACTTTTATTTTCAATACCAGTATAACGACAATTCTTAAATTATGAAACTTGCTGTGGACAGGAAAATATTTTCTGTTTTACTCGTTAGATCTGAAAAATATTGTCTATGTTTTGATTTCCCTTCATCGGATTTGTCCGAGAACAGGTACTCTAATTTTCTGTCTCGAGAGATTGATAGCTGTTTATATCAAATACACACAAGACATAACATTTACATTTCTGAAATGTAAAATATATAAAGCAAAACATAGTCTCTGATATGGCAAATATTTCTTGGCGTATATATGCATAGCGTTGCTTATTTATACTGATAAATATTCAAAACGCTTAAAGGCATTTCTACCAGCTCCTTACATTCTGAGTTCACCATTCCGCCGAGGTCAACTTTGCCTTACATCCTTTCGAGGTTGATAAAATCAATTTATGCCTAAATTTGAAACAATCATTATTTTACTGAAGAGGAAATTTCAAAAAAAATTATTTTGATGAGAAGTGGCAGTCAAATTTCAATGGTTTCTAATAACGCTACCACGAATGAATTCTGTAAAAAGATTGTTTAGAATTTTTAATTATTATAAAAATGATCGAAATAGGGAGTGGGGAATAATAATAAACAATAGCAAAAAATTCGTAATTATTATAATAATTATTAAATCCAGAAAATTGCAATAATAAAAGGAGTTATTAAATTTGGCAGTTTCGAAAGTTCGACATTTTCTTTGAATTTTTGTTTTAAACGTTGAAGATAACGATTCTGTATTTTTTCTTCTAAAATTAAAAATTTTAGAAGCAAAAAAATAAAGCTACGTATATATTCATCAATCTGAACAATGTATTAGTCTGCTCTTCTTTAATTAAAAAAAAAATTGCTTCAAAGGGTTAACACTGAAATCCAGAAATAGGAAATGCCTTTTTAAAGTGAAAGAAATGGAAGTGAAACAAGGCTTAGTTTTTCTCCGAATTCTAAAAGAAAATGATTATGAGGATAGTCATGCTTTATTCAGTATATGAATACCAGGTATAGTGATGCAAACAGGTAAACTAGAACTCAAACTATGAGTAGATGTATATTTTTATTGATATCTAGCAGAAGCAACAGATTAACTCAAGGATCGAGAGTTTCATGCGTTGGCACTTGGAATATATCATTCGACGTCAGGAGAAATTTGTAATATCGTTTCTTTAAAAAAGAAAAAAGTAGCATCAGGTTATAAATTATTCAGTAATTTACATTCTCGGAAGACCAGTTTCAAAATCACCGTTAGGCTATACCTGACCCGTTGCTTCCAAAATGAGACCTGCTTTACTCTTCCCACTAAAATCACTCGTACTATGCTTTCATTCTTTCAACTGTTTTGATTCTCATCACCATTTATTTCCCCCTCCCTCCTTCCTCCCCTTTTGGCTCTGTCACAAGAAAGGGATATACTAATCCAGGTTCCACAAAAACAGCACTGCATCTCTAAGGACACACTTCAGACATTTCTTTAATCTTTAGTATTTCTTGCTCTAGAAGTATTTTACTTTAAAACTGTGGTTCCCAATTTTTTTCACTTTTTAGGACCCCTTATGTTGAAACAGATTGTCATGTGGACCCCCAGGCTTTTGAAAGATCTAACAAGCTGATTTTATTAATTAATAGCAGGCTTGTTTTCCTAGTTTAATCTCTCAATTGAAAGATATAATTAAATAAATGGCAATAATCAAGCACTTAAGGGAGTAGTTGGTGCTGCTTTGTGGATGTCTGGTGCAATGGTTGTCAGTTTTAAGCAGAGATCAGGTTCTACATTCATCCTCTTTCTGTATTTGGATTTTATATTGAATATCTGAAAGAAAGCTTGCTCATATGTATATATTGGGAATAGCATTAAATATTTCACTACTTTGGATACCAATTCCAGGTACTTATATCTTTTACTTTTGTTTTAGTCATTGGACTACATGCCTTCAAGGGTTTAGTTAAACAAGTCAACCCCATTACTCATTTAAGCCTGGTTCTTATTCTATTGGTCTCTTTTGTGAAACTGTCAAGTTACAGGGGGTGTAAACAAACCAACACTGGTTGTCAATCAGTGGTGCAGGAACAAACACAAAGACACATGCATGTATGTACATATATGACAGGCATCTTTCAGTTTCCATCAACCAAATCCACTCACAAGGTTTAGATCAGCCCAGGGCTATAGTAGAAGATACTTGCCCAAAGTGTCATGCATTGAATCTGAACCCAAAGCCACATGATTAGGAAGCATGCTTCTTAACCACTCAGCCTCACCTGTGCCTATGTATGTAACCAAATATCTGCTAAGTCATACTAAATGAAACTTGATCTAAGTGAAATGACAGAAAAGTTGAACAGGACTTTCAAATTTAGATCATTCAAATACATAAAAAATGCCAGGTATATCTTTTGCCAAAGCTAGTCACTAAAAGCTACTGGAAACACTCACTTCCATGGAATGATCTTTTACAGAAAAATAATCTCATTTCATCAGATAACTTGAATATACAGGCAAGTACTTACCGTGACATAGCCAATGCACTAGGAACGCAAGAGCAGTTGGTTGTAGGTACTGCCCATCTCACAAAGTGGAATGAAAAATCACTAAGATTACAAGAATTTAACAAATGCAATAGTAAAATGACTCATTCAAAATCACATAACATCAGTTGCTGAAACCGGCATTTTTATGTCTGTTGTTCCATGCTCGGATCAGTTAAACAGGTTTCCCGACCCACACTATTTCCATTTATCACCTTCTTTTGCGCTTTTACCCACTAATTTCTCTTTTCTCTAAACACAGATCTTTCCCCATTCTCAATGCCCTTTCATCAAGCCCCTTACTATAGCTTCCTCATGTACCTCCTTATCTCCCTCTCCTCCACTCTGATACCTTTTGCATCATTCTACAACTTTCTGATGTATTCTCTTAACTGAAACTATATATCTCTCAATTTACACCTCTGTATTTTGGTATTTCCTTTAATTGCACCTTCATATATAATAGCAGGTAGCCATATATCTCCTCTATAGCTAGATACCTGTGCTTACATTTAGCCTTTTAACATCCAACTTATAACCACATTCTCCTCTCAAATACTCCCCATTTTGTAGTGAGAGCCTTTTCTTCCCCCCTCCTTGTTCTTCTGTTCAAGTTACTGAACAACCTTACTAGTGCCAGTAACATGAGAAAAGCACACAGTCCACTGTCCCGTGGTTGATATTGAAGCTCAACGTGGCTTTGCAACTTGCCAGCTCCTGTCAAATTGTCCAACTCCTGCCAGCATGGAAAGTGGATATTGAATCTTGATGGTGCTATGTAGTGAATGTTTCTGTTGTTTCTTTCTAAGGTTTCAAATCTCACTTCCCAACCTCCAGTGATTTACCACAGACAGTGCCCAAGTCTCACTATTTTGCAGTCTCACCGTTCTTTACGGAAAGAATGGTGATAATTTCAGAAAGAGAAATCAATATAACATCCCTTTCTAACTGTAGTTCTGTTCCTGTATCCACATCCAGTTCTAATCGTCCAGCTAAGAGGAACTAATAACCATTTGTTTTAATTTTTGGCAGGTTCAAAAGGATGTTGAAGAGATGATAATACTTACAGAGAAAGCTGAAAGACCATATGTAAAAAATATTCTTCAGAAGGAATTGGTGAAACTACAATCAGAACTTTCTGCCATGAAAGTGAAAGCATGTGCAAGTGAGAAAGCGGCTACAAATCCTCAAAGCCGTTGTGTCACTGTTGAGTTAAGTACCTATGGTGAGTTTTTTTCTTTTAATAATGACATTATCACCATCATCTTTATGCTTGGTTTACCATAATGACATTTATTAAATATATCTATTTATATATATACATACATACAATGGGCTTCTTTCAGTTTCCACCTACCAAATCCACTCAAAAGGCTTTTGTCGGCCTGAGACTATAGGTCCATGCAGTGGGACTGAACCTGGAACCATGTGGTTGGTAAGCAAGCTACTTACCAAACAGCCACTCCTGTGTATATGCCTATATATATATATCAGTCAAGTATGGTGGTTGATACAATAAACTAAATATTTCTTTACTTTCCCTTCCTCCAAATTTCTTGTCTTGTGATTATGTTAGAAATGAGGTTTTTGATTTATTGCTTTCATGTTTTGGCACAAGGCCAGCAATTTGAGGAGGACTAAGTTGATTAGATCAACCCCAGTGCTCAACTGGTACTTATTCTATAGACCCCCAAAGGGATAAACAGCAAAGCTGACGTCCTGAGAATGAAATGCTGCTGAGCATTTTGCCTAGTGTGCTAATGATTCTACCAGCTCACTGTCTTAGGATTTTGATATATTGTGATCCTGTCTATTTAAACATTTTCTTTTAAATTACTTAAAACTTTTGGTCTAATATTTACGTATTTTTCTTTCAGCTTGGGATCAGTCTAATAAATACATGAAAATATATATTGATCTTAAAAATATTCAACAGTTATCTAAAGAAAACATAACATGTAATTTTGAAGAAAAGTAAGTCGAACTTTTTTTTACACTCTTAACCCTTTTGCTATCAACCCAGCCGCAGCCAGCTGAAAAATTTTTTTGCTCAAATGACCAACCCAGCTGTAGCCAGCTAGGCAAACCCATTGTTATTTAAATGTGAATTACAGCACAAATCTCATTAGTACATGTGTGAAAACACATGATTTCACTTTGTAAATAGTCAAGTTATAGTATCTGACATTGATGTGATATCTGATCTCTGTAAATTTTGGGAGATGTTTTTCCACATTTTTTTTGTGGCGATTTTTTTCAACTTTTAAAATGGATAGGAGTGATTCAGTATTAAAGGGCTTTTCAACAGAAGATATTGAGAAATCAAGCAAAAGTATGAGTGAACTACAAAAGCACGTGGTGTATGTAAATGAATCAGATATTTCTGTATCCAAAACTGAAAGCAGCAATTCTGAAGAAATTGAAAGCGATGATAGCAACAGTGAGGACGATTTTATACCTGAATGGAGTAAGAAGTTGAAAAATATTTCCATCACCAATTTTTCTGAGGAGACTGGATCTACTCATAGTCTTTCTCAGAAAGCAAAACTGTTGGACTTTTTTTCTTATTCTTTCCAGTAAGCTTGTTTGAAGCGATCACTGCGGAAACAAACTGGAAAAAAAAGATAGCTTGTGGTTTCTCACAAGCGTAGAAGAAATACAGGCATTTTTTGCCGTTAATATTATTATGGGTATAAGACAATTACCCAGAATTACAAATTACTGGAGCAATCAGGAACCTTTTGGAGATCAGTACATTTCCAGTATTATATCAAGGACACGATTTGTGAAATTGAGTCAGTATTTACACGTGAGAGACACTAGTAGTACCCCAGTATGTGGAAAACCAAACTTTGATCCCTTATTTAAAATAAGACCCCTCATTGACTGTGTTACAGTTGTTTAATGAAACTAGTCTAAATTCATGATTATTTTAGAATTTAATTCTCATAAGGCATGTATTTTGGTTAGAAATATAGTAACGTAAGGGTCAAGTAATTGAAACATTGCAAAGTAAGATAAATCATTTTAATTATCTACTTAATATCTGGTAAAAAAGTGATCTAAAACATGTTTATATTTCTAACTGTTGAAAACTTGAAATCCATTCAGTTTGGTTTCAAAAATTCTGTGAATTATGGGAAAAAAGCATAGGGGAAATTACTTAAGTCAGACTCATCAACTGTAGATATTGCAAAGTATTGGATTAATTATAGATAGATAGTTTGAAAGAGATGGTGTTTACATTTTTTAATGTAATTTGAGGAAAATTTGGCTGCTATTTCTTGCAGGTTGAGACTCTATAAAGAAGTTCTCTCGGCTGATGACTAGAATGAATAGTTTTAATAGGTAGCTGTAGGCCAAGTTAAGTAAGCACAAATAAAATGTAATTTATTGATTTTAATATAGATGATTGATAAACAAAACAAAAGGTGAACCACTAACTCTAAACCCTATGATGTTTCACTTTGCAAATGCACGATATACTGTCAGTTTCCTTGTGCACAAAAGCAAATGTTTTAAGACATACAAATAGATACTTACTGATAACTTCTTCCCCAAAATTCTATAAAATTTTGATGTAAACAATATCTTACCAAATATAGATATGGATTATATGTCATTTAATATGCTGTGCAAATTGTTTGATTGCTTCAGAATACATAATTTTATATATGCACACACACACATTTTTACATATTCATTGTGAAAAGAAATTTATAGTGATGCAATTTTACTATATGCTGGCCAAATTTGCATTAATGAGAAATTTACCTTCAAATTTTGATGGTTGTTGCTTAAGTATAATTTCAATTATATAGAGAGGGGAGGCACAGACAGATGATCATTTTTTTTATGCCTATTCAGATTCAAGTATTTTGCAAAGAATTTTTAAGCCTAATCCTTTATTTTATAAAGTAGGTTCCATATTCTTCAGTCTAGAAGCATCTGTAGACTCCATTGCCAAAGTGATAACATGAATCTAACCATTGCTATTATATTTAAAAATATATGAAAAAAATGAATGAAGTGTTTCTTGAGAAAATATGTATTAGATTTGTAATTCTATTGACAGATCTTTGGATTTAACTGTTTCAAATCTTGATAACAAAAATTACCATTTCAAAGTGAAGAAGTTGGCAGGCTCCATCATACCATCAGACAGTTCCTTCAAGGTTAGTTAAATGCTGGTACTTTACTTCACTAACCATAACACATGGCTTCCATTTGGTTTTCATTTTTCATTTATTTCATTGTTGTTTTTCTTTGGTCATGTTTTATTTATTTCACACTTAGTGAACACTGGCATTATTGGTTGCATTTTCTCCTACAAGCCGGTGTGCTGGCATTAAACAAAATGAGTGAAATACTTGAGCACTTGCTTAAACTTGTAGCTGTTTTTGTCAAGTCCTAAAGGAACTGTTTTGCTGATGTAGGAAGCAGGATTTGAACTCGGATCACACAAAGCCAAAACAGATACTTCAAGGCTTTCTATTCAGTACTACAACTCCACTGTTTCAACACCAATTGTGTGTAAATGTTTTACCTTTGCTTTCCTTGCTGGCAAGGCTTGGATGGGGTGCCACAGTTTAGGGTCTTCACCTTCAGGTATTGCTCACCTAGGCAGGTTGGAGGACCAATATCGCTCTCACCTGTTTGATTTTGGCTTGACTTGGTTTCTGTACTTAGTTGCCCTCATTTACAACCTTATGCTTGACACAATGTACTCTGGCTCGATTCCTTTTCCTTTTTTATACACACACACACACACACACACACACACACACACACACACACAGAGCACAAAAGGTGCATGTGAAGGCACCTGGTTCAGCAGTTAGGGGTTGGGGTTACAATCATCTGTTCAATTCCCAGACAAGTCTCTGTGTTGTGTTCTTGAGCAGAACACTTTTTCATGTTGCTTCAGTTCACTCAGTTATAGAAATGAGTTGCAACACCACTGGTGCCAAGCTGTTTAGGCCTTTGCCTTTCCTTTGGATAACATTGGTGGTGTGGAAAGGGGAGACTGGTGTGCATGGGTGGCTGCTGCTCTTCCATAAACAATCTTGCCCAGATTTGTCTTGGAGGGTAACATTCTAGATGCAATTCCTGTGGTCATTCACGACCGAAGAGGATCTTTACAGCACAAAAATTGTCATGTCCACAATGGCATTAAAGGAATCTCAGGGCCCCACATATTTGTTCACTCACCAATCTCTTTGCAGAATGTGAGGTATGAACATGGTAGGAGTACTCAGTATATTGAGATAAGTACATAGGTATATATGACCCAGGAGAGAGGGTGTTGACAAAGAACCCAGATGCTTGAGAGAAAAGGAGACAGAGTATGATGGCAAACAGTGAAATGGAGTGATATCATGCACTACAGGAGAACAGACTGATGGTCAAGAGTACTGAATGTAATTGGCCCCAAGTATGTGTGTGTGTGTGTCTCTCTCTCAAGGGAGAGAGAGAGGGGGGGGGGCTTCTACACAGTTTCAGTATACCAAATTCTACTCACTAAGCATTAGTAAATCTGAGGGTTATGATGATTCACTTGTCCAAAGTATGATACAGTGGGATTGAATCTGAAAGCATATGGTTGCAAAGCAAACTTCTTATCTACACAACCATGCCGGAATATATATATATATATGTATGTATGTCTTTTACTCATGTCACTCATTGAATTGTGGCTATGCTGGGGCACCACCTTGAAGGGTTTTAGCCTAGCAAATTGACCCCAGTACTTTTTTACTTTTAAATATTCTGCTAAGTAGAACTTGTATCACACTTTCAAGACTCTTAAATGTAAAAGCTCAGTGTTTAAACTTTATTTTCTTGCATATTGAATAACTATGAATTCAACATGGTTCAAGAAGCACATATTTGCAATGTATATCTCTCTTAATTTATAAATTATTTTTAAGAGCATAACTACATTTTTAGGTTGTGATATTTGTTGTCTTGAATGAAAAAAATCTTTTTTTCTTCTCAGTAGCAATAAAGGAATAAAATGAATATCATATCAAGCTACAAAAGCAGATGGTTAGTTGAGATTTTTTTAGTATGGAGAAAATTTAGGTTGCTATATCATCCAGTGCTTAGCAAATCAATTTTCATTTACTTTGACCTCACATTGTATTAGAACAATTGAGTTTAATCTATTTATCATTTCTAACTGTAGATTGCTTAGTTATCTTCTTTTTTTTTTTTTTTTTTCATAAATTTTACTAGGTTATATTAATTTATTTCAATTATGGTCTATTTGTTTTTTTCTTTCCAGATTAAGACTGATTCCCTAGTGTTGATGTTAATGAAGAAGAATCAGACCAACTGGGATCATGTTTCAGAAGTTTCAATAGATAAAAAGAAAGAAAAAATAAAGTAAGTTAAGCTTTAGCAATGTTTGTACTGTGATATACCTGCAAGTGTTTAATTGATTCTGAAAAGATCCTGATTTATTTTTTAACACAGGTAAAAATGCACATCTCTTAATCATATTGTTGTTATGAGGAATTATGTAACATTCTGTACTATGATGATAAATATTGAACTATTAGTATGGAAAAGTGTATTGGAAAAGCAAGTGTAATTTAATTTGACAATTATAATCTTGAAAGCAAAGTTAATTTCCTGTTAGTCGTTAGTTTTGCATATTTTTTGATACTGACTTAATCATTTTTTTAAAAATTTCATTTGTGCTATCTTAGTATTAGAGAATATCATCTTTTTTAAAATTCCAACTTGTCTAATGGTTTGTTTTCTTAGAGATATTGATAGTAAATTTGTAATTCCAGGCTAATGACTTGTGTGTTTGAATGTGTTTAAGAAAAGATTGTTTTCCCAGTTTGATAGTTCAGATAATGACAAGTCAGGATTACAAAAGATATAATATTTATTCACAAGAACAGTGTTTATAAAGTTTGACTTGTGCTTTATAAAGTTAGAAGTTGTACAATTCTTATAAGAAATGTGATTGGTAACATTAAAATTGTGCTGATTAATCCTGGAATGTAAAGTTCTTAGTTGATATTGCACATAAGGAAGGTTTGACAGGTGAAGTTCTTAAAAGAACTGTTTTAAAGTCTGATGTGAGCTCTTAAAAGAACTTTGTTTGGTTATTACATATAATCAATTGAGAAATAGTGTAATACAGCTAGTACTTGTGATGCCAGGAATCAAGCTATCTCCTTGAGGCAAAATTTTGGCTGCATTTTATAACAAGAAAGTAATGTGTATGTGTTGTTTGATTATGCTTGAATTATTATATATTTGTGTGGTAATATATATATATATTATATGTATATATATATTATATATATATGCATGTGGATATGTATTTGAGACATCTATTTTTAGAATTTGAAATAAGTATTTCTTTTATGCAAGGAAATAAGAATGAACAAAAGAAGCCAATTTAGGGCTGTGATATCAATTAGCACGGAAGTGATTAACATGTTTACAGCTTTAATAAAACATTAAATTTTTTTAAAGAAAAGTTATCCTTTATTAAATATACAACAAATGCATAAAATTTAGAGACCTTGTGATGTTGTCTCACCATAAAGACGATTTTTCTTCTTTTCTAAACATGAAATTTTCAAGAGCATTACTCATCTTCATTGTTCTCCCTTTGCTAAGAGTGATTTCCTTTGATATTTAAGCAAGAATTATTTGATGCTTATTTTTTACTCTTTAAAACTCAAGATTATGATTTAGTACACCCCACTCACATCTTTTCATGTAGAAAATTTCCTGCTGCTTCACCAAGATATTTTTTATTCTTGATCTAAATAAAAGTACTTTAAGGTAAACCAAACATGATCAATAATATACCCTCATTTTTAGACTTGGAGTTAACTAAAATTTAATATTTACAATAAGATTATGCTCTAAATTGTAGAGAGATGATGTTAATTTTTATCGGCCTCAATGCCAATGTCAACCTTGTTTTCATTCTTCTAAGATTCATAGAGTACCATCAAGTACTGGGTTTAAATTAGTCAATTGTTACTGATATCCCTGAGGATTCTTTGAAATAATTGACTGTGGTTAGCTTGAATCTTCTCAAGACTGCTTGCACTTACAGGTAAACTCTAATAGCACATTATTCCTGTGAAAAGCAGTGGCCCCAGTGATACTTAATGATGGAACAATGCCACACAGTTCTCTAATTGAGATTAGTGGCATGTTTGTCATCGGGTTCAACACCCAACAACATAAGTATTTCACTGGTAATTATGTTAGTGATCCCAGAAGGATGAAAGGATCTTGGTGTTTGGGGAGTGGAGAGCTCAGATAGGACTGATTACTCCATGATATTCAGTCCAACACCGTTGTCCTTACTAATAATTATTTCTTGCTTTGGTACAAGGTGGGATATTAACTCAAAACATACAGGGTCATAACAATTATGCGAGGCTTAACCTGGTACTCTACTTCTGCCTCTCAATCACGTTTTTCAATAACAACTCATGAAACAAATTTCATTTCCTTGCTTCTGCATTTAAATATTTCAATAAAGTGAATTTACCAAATCAAATACAGACATTGGAAATATATTGACGAAACCAAATTCTAAAGATATTTCTCCTTTTTATGATTCACAAGATGAGATTACTCTGTGTTTCTGGAATATATGAAATAACTGCACTTAACAAAAATTACAATATTTATCATTTCAGGAAACCAACTCTTGATGATGACAAAGATCCAAGTGAAGGCATCATGGACATATTAAAGAACATATATGATGATGGTGATGATGAAATGAAACGAACAATAAGTAAAGCATGGTACAAGTCCCGAAATAAAGTATCAGAACTTTAACCAGAAACATCACATTGACGGCTACCTTGTGCAGAAATTTTTTTTTTTCCATTATTTTTTAATGTCATATATTCTTCCTGAATGCCAGACAGCTCTTAAGCTATCGAGTCTTTCTGATCATTACAGAACATTTGTACAAATATTATTAAAGATGAATCATTACTAAGGAAGAATTTTGGAAAAATTATTTGCAAAATAAATCAAATTTATGAGTGAAATATTTGTCTTTTCTTTTGATAGTAATCACTATAAGTTGAATTTTTGTCTTGTTTGAAATGCATTACATTCTTACAGCTTAACATTATATAGTAGCTTAAACAAAAGAGGAATGGCTACTAAAAAGCTGTATCGCCAAACTCTTATCAAATAATCATTACTAATTAGATTTAATGCTTTATATTAACACATAACAAACATCTTTAATATATTGTAAGAGCATAATTTTGTATTGTGTCCTAAAGCAATTATGAAATTGGTGAAACTGTGACATAATATGAATATTATATAATTCATTTACAGTCAGTTGAATGTAATTCTACAAATACATATTCAGTATAGTTGTTCACTTATGGGGTATTCATAGGAGCAGAAGTTCCTAATATGTAAGATGTTCCATTACTGAAGCAGGTTACACTAAATTCAATGAATAGTTTTAATATCCAAAAAGTATAAATGGTAAAGTGTATTGTCTTGAACATGTGTGTGAATTCTGATGACATCAGGGTTGTGGATTCATTACACAAAATATCCAACTCTGATTCTTATTTGCAATTGGACTAATATATTGGTTGAATGCACAGGCTGTAGCAATGCCATTAAGTTACAATTATGCATTAGATAAAACTTGCAAAATTTTTTTTTAAATTGTTTTTATCAAAGTTATAAAGGATGTAATAGTAACAAATTACATCAAAGTTAAAACTAAAAGACTGAATATGTAAAACAACTTAACAAATGACCATTTTAAAAAATAAATTCATATACTTTTTTTAATATAAAATTGAAATGAGTGTAAAGTTTATCCTGACTAAATATATGTTAGATCTTGTATCGAAGGAATAAGGTTAAATCAAATCCAGAATTTACTAACATTTTGTTCTTAGAAACAGAGTTGCTTCTTCCAGATCTTTCATAAAAGCCCTTAATTCTGGTTTGATGATAAATTAATATCTATGAAATAAAAAATATTAATGTGGTATGTCAGTCAGAGTTGGTATATTTTTACTGACTTCACAGCCCTTGATAACATAATGAATGTATTTTCAGTTTCTCTCAAGATCTTTCAAGAATTTTTTTTCTGGCTTTTATTTTGTGTTATCAATGGAATAAATAAATGGTATAATAGAAATTTCATTATTAATATCAAAATAAGGGCAGTGGACGTCAAAATCAATATATCACCACAATTGTAGTATTTGGTTAAGTCCCTTTAAATTCTGAGTTCAAATCTGCCTGGGTCAATTAAAAAGAAAAGTACCAGTCAAATTGAATCCCCTTCCTACAATACTTATGCATTCTCTCTATAGTTACAAATTACTAAGGATATAAAAAATGAGAGATGTTTAGTGCAACTTGTAAAAGTTGGCCAGCAATTTGGCACATTGGTTAAGTTCTTAATTAAATACAATGCTTTTTTTTTTTTGTAACCTGCATAAATCTCTAACATTTATATCATGTATTTAAATGTTTGTATGCATAAAACTTAACATCACTTAGATTAGCTGCAATATTATTATTTTTTTTCCAAACTAGTAATTGATGCTTAAAGTTTGTCTGCTCAGATAGTACTACTTTTTAAATCAAATACACCATAGGCATTTCTCATGTTAAAGCCATCAGTTGTTGCTTCTATTTATTATTTTCATCTCTTGATCTGTGCTCCTTTAGGCCAGTCAGAACATATTTCATGCATTACATTGGTATGAATGCAAAAGACCTACAAAATCCAAGTATCATCATCCATCCTCCTCACTTGTCTTATGCCACCACAGTCTCCTCCTCTGCCTTTGTAAATCATTTTAAATGACTTTCTCTATACAACTGTATATTGTCCCAATTGACGTTTGTTAAAAAAATTTCTTTTATACTTCACATGGCAGTCCTTGTTGATTGTATTTACTTCAATGCTTTCAGAACTTGTTTTAGAAGTTATCCAGTCTTTGATAGGTTTTTCCTATAAATTATGGCAACTTGATGCAAGATTAAGTGATAGTTATTTTATGTCCTATCAAAATATTTAGATTTTAGCTTTATACTAATGACTAAGATGCTATTAGAGAGTCAGTTTCATCTCCACTTTTACTGTAATGTAGTAAATAGGAGAGAAAATGAATGGAGAAAAAGTGATTTGGCAGTAAAAGGAAAAAAACAAAATATCAATTTGAAATTAAACTTTTATTTACAAGCCATTTGTGACAGGTTGTAAGGGAAAAGGGGAGTTAAACAAGAAAGAATAAAGAGAAATAAACGTGAGAGAAAGGGAGATAAACAAGAAAGACAAACGGAAAGAGGTGGCGGTAGGAGATGAAGAAAGCTCTAAAATAGAAAACCGGCCCAATCGACATATTCGTCTTAGTCGAGAGACTCAGTGATGTCTTCTGTCAATATTGACAGCAGTAGACACAATGGCCCATATTCAGTGTCAGCTTATTTGCAGCATCAACATCATCCATTTCTGGATACTGGGATTGAAACAATCCACAATGTGATCTTTAAGCCTAATTTGTCAGGTTAAAATGTAACGAATACATTCTCCTATTAGCAATACCGATCAACTCAGAAACTGTATAGCTTTTAGAGACAGGAAGTTGATGTGAATATAAGAAGCTGAAGATAAGAGAGAGACGGGCTAGGCACCTTAGAACAATGCAGATTATTTCTCCAGGAACCAATTCAGCTATATCTACCGTACAAAGGAGGCAGAGGGGGTATGATGTGGTAGAAGACGATGACTTGCCTGAAGTCCAAATAATGACTGATAAGGAATTACATTACAGGCACTTTATTCAGAATTTGTTGGGTTTTATGTGGTTTCAATTTTTAAAACCTTTTGCAAGTAGAAAAAAACATCAAAATATTCTTGAGGCAATATTTTTTTTATAGCAATCCCCAAATAACATTAATATTATATAGTAAAAATGTTGGTGCAGTTTTTTTCTTTTTTTTTTTTTTTTGTAGACTTATTTTTCATCACTTTGAAAGGGTATTTCATTGTTTTTAGTAATGTCCATTTTCAAGAATTTAGGTGTAGAAAAAAGAAAAGAATAAAAGGAACCAACATTAAACATATATACATATACCAGCAGAATACAAACTGCCCACCATCCAAAATACAAATTCATACACAATTACACCGATGCACATCTACCCAGTTTCAAAATCTCTATATCCTAAAATACACCAACCTTTACATAGGGAAATTATATTAGTGAAGGGGGGGAAAAAAAAGGAAAAATGCAGCATTTAATTTTATATATTTATAGTTTTGTTATAATCAGCCTATAATCATCAGGTTATTGTGGAAAATGAACAAATAAGTTCCAGTTATACCACAACTACCACAACTTAAACTTCTTTGGACATATCTAGCAATTATGTTTCTTGATCATTTTATTATGTTTTCAAATGAATTAATTGTAGTAAAATTTGGCAAATGTTCAAAATTGCTTGAACTCAGCAGTTAAACAGTGATTCAGAGCTTCTCAACAATGGAGTTTAAATTTAAGCTGTTAAATATTAATTAATAGAATACCAGGTATTTACTTAAATTTGCATTAAAGTAAGAATTACTGTTATAGTGTTCTAAGAAGAGAGAGAGAGAGAGATGGAGAAACATGATGAGAAATCATGCAAATTGGAATTTTTGTGTTTTATTGTAATGTATTAGAGAAAAGTTTGTTTACTGTTTGAAAAACATCTTAATGTGTGGAGTAAATAATGGAATATACAGTACTTCCTGCCCTGTGTATTGGTATCATTGCAACAAAGTTAATGCTTAGTGAAGAATTTAGCAAGTAAATCAGTAAAACTACAAAATGTTGACTTTATAGGTAGTAAATTGAATGTTTTCCTTGCAAATTATTTGACATAATATAAATATTCATAGATAACTAAACATGAATGACAATTAAGATGCCTTATCCTTCAGGGCAATTAATATACTATAAATAATGTTCAAAATTGCTTGAACTCAAATAAGTAAATAAACCTATTTCAATGTCAACTGAACTGTTTATCGCTGACTATTTCAAATAGGTCAATGAGTCATTTTTTTAAAATATTGATTATAGAAGCTTGTTGTCATTAAAAATTCCAATATTAAATGATATTGTTTGGTTAATATGTTGCCACATAAGGAAATATGAATTTTCAGAAATTTGTCATTAAATTACTAACTGTAACTTACAAATATTAAATATGTACTTGTCATTATGATTACATTTTAAATTAGTCTTACAATATATGCATAAATCATTTCTTTCCTTGTTAAGCAGAATTAACATTAATATATAAAAATCCAAATGGACTATTCTGTTAATACAGAAGTCACATGCTGGTAAAAGGTATTATATCTAAAATGGAGTCAAGTCTAATATACTGTCATAATAAAATTAAGTAAAAATTCTAGGATACATCAAATAATGAAGTGAAATGTATCATTAGGTTTCAAACAGGAAAGATAGAAGGTAAAAATATTTCAGTATCATAAGTTGAGTATAGATCACTTCTAAAACAATGATATATAGCATATTTCCTTTTTAGAATTCAGGCATTAGATGTAAATATATTCCCTGAAAATACATTGAAAGTAGCAAAGATTATTGTTATTATTATTCTATAGAACTGCATTTAAGAATCTGAAGTTAAATATATTGATATAATAATTGTAACATGTCACAATAGTAGCTGAACCTTCAATACCACAATAATTGTTTGGAGTAACAATAACAGTAAAGTCAAATGTATCACAATAATCAAAATGTCAAAGATACCACCACATAGGAATTTATGTCAAGATATGCCTTTCATTATGTCAGCTATTACCAGTTAAGAAAATATATGATATGAATAAAACTCGTATCAGGAAATAAATTATAGAGCCAATCAAACATAAACACATACATGCCAAAATGTATGAGCACTTACAAGATGATGTGATTTGACAATGTGTACTTGCATACTTGTATTACTATCCCAGCATTTAAACAGTAATATACTATTAAAAGCTGCCTTTGTTAAGGGACATTTATTTGGTGTATGTGTAGTGTATTTTACATATATATTAGCTAATATATGTATTTGGTCATTTGTTTAACATCTGTTTTTCCATGCTAGCATGGGTTTGACAGGGTGTTGAGGCAGGATTTTAAGGCCAGATGCTCTTCTTGTCAACAACCTTTACCTGTTTTTCAAAAGAGGGATTTCTTTTATTCCAGAGGTCTCCAAACCAGAAAATAACTGGTAGGAATGTCAACCTCACCATCTCACCCATGCAGTGGCAATCATGGAATATCAGTATTCATACATGTTCAAGCACAAACACACACAACAAACTTCTAGCAGGTTATCAAATTCACTTGCAAGGTATTAGTTGGCCCAGAGTTATAGGAACACTTATCTCAGGTGCTGTGCAGTGAACCAAACAAGAAACCATGTAGTTGAGAAGCAAACTTCTCATAAAATTGTAGTCAGCGATTCTGATAGAAATGGAAGGAACCACAATTATAGTAAGGTATACAATATATTAAGTGGAGAGAAAATTAATGATAAGTGACACTTATAGGATTAGTTCTGAGTTGTATTCCTAGAAGATTCACAGTGAAGTCATTCGTGAATTCGCCAAGAATGCTACAGAACTAGTTCTGTAAGAATCACAATCAGATATATGTAATATAATATAATATATACATGCATATATATATATATATATATATATATATATATATGTGTGTGTGTGTATGTATATATACACATATATGTAAACATTATATATATATACATAATACAGAATGGGACAAGAACGCAAAACATCCAGACAGTTATATATATATACATATACATACATATATATA
>NC_068982.1:37980900-37982911 GCF_001194135.2 Octopus bimaculoides | reverse complement strand
TACATATATATATATATATATATATATATATATATATATAACACACATAGGTACACACAAATTCATTCACTCACACATATGTCTCTTGTTTTTAGAATAAGCACATCATGCTGGTAAGAGGTAAGAAAAAGGGAAGGGCATCTGGCTGTAAAACATTACCATAGAAAACGTCCCATCCAAACTACACTATTATGGAAAAATTGACATAAAAACAATGACAATCACAACAGATATACCTGAGAATCTTTCATTCTTTCACTGGTTACTGGAGCACTTCCTGCAAGAGTTTTAGTCAATTATAGCAATCCCTGAATTTATTTCAGTCTGGTACTCATTTTGTCTATCTATATTTATCAAATTACTACTCTATGCCCTGAAATAAAGGGATATAACACCAGTTTATACTAGTGACTATAAAGAGACACACACACACACACATATACATACATATATATATGTACACATATATATGTGTGTGTATATATATATATATATATGTATATATATATATATATATATATATATATATATATATATATATATATATATATATATATATATATATATTTATATATATATATATATACTCATATACATACAAATACACACACTCACATACTCTAGAACATGAATTGGACAGGTAGACAAAGACAGAGTGAGAGAGAGAGAAAGTGTGTATGAGTATGTGAGAGAAAAAAGTAACCTAATATCAAATATTGATAATGGTCAGGTTTCATTCTAAACTAATGATGTGTATAGAGCAATGATAAGGATTTATCCTATCCTAAAGGCCATGAGGAATTGGTGGTTTTGCCCCCAAGGAGACTCTTTGAATGATAACCCAACAAATAGGTCAGATAAAATTCAAAATTATGTTTCTTTCTCAGACCTGAGGTGACTCCTACAATGTATCCAAATTAAAAATGATATCAACCAAATGTCTATTTGAACACAGAAGATACTGCTTCATCACGACTAGAGTCTGTTATTTGTCTTTGAACTGGTTAAGGAAAAAAATGCTTCTGATAATGAATTATGTTTTATTGATTTAACAATGATATATTAACAAACTTCCATAAATTTGAAGATTTGAAGAACAACAATGACATAAAAGATTTAAATTTTAACAAGAACCTGCAGATAGCATGCAATAAAAGTTTATGTGGAAAATATTATGAGGATTCTCCCTGTCTTTCTGTCTCTCTTTATAGACCTCCTCTCTCTTACACACATACACACACATATACACATACACACACTCTCTCTCTCTCACACACATATACATTCTCTCTTCCTCTCTCTCCCGCTTTTTATCACTCATATTAATTTTACTAATATATAAGGCGTTCGCAATTAGAAACAGGAAAAGGAATTAGAGTTTTGGTATTTGGGCAGTTGTAATAGATTTCATCTGTAAACAGATTCAATGGACAAAGGTGGGCTGCTTTTACTTACTAGTCTTTCTACAACACTAAAATTTCTTATACCTGCTGGTTCCCTAGTAAAGTTTGTACAGCCACACAGTTATCAAGAGTGGGGTGTAAAATTGAGAAATATAAGTAGTACCAGTGATAACAAAGTACCTGGTGACATCCAGTAAATTACTAAATAGCATCAACCTCAGTGCATTGGTAACAGCTTTTTGCAGGATGAAACAAAAACTAACTCAACAGAAATGATATAACAGAAATTTAAAAGCTTTTATGTTATGAAGTGGAAGGGAGAAAGGTCTGAGATACTTAAAAGAAGTTATCTTTTTTTTTTTGTCATTTTAATTATTTTTCTTCTTTTTTTTTTCGCCTCTTTTTTTTTTTTTGTTTTTTGATGGGTTTAGAACATAACGGAAATTTTCATTTATTTTTGTTTTAAATTATTTAATTAAAAGTGAAATTATACAACAAAATAAATGAACCATATATTTCCTTTACAACATTCAGTGTAAACAGGGAACATGTGGTAGACCACAGGATTTTGTGGCTAAATAGAAATAGTAAGAGTATTTTTGTTTTTC
>NC_068982.1:37966681-37974557 GCF_001194135.2 Octopus bimaculoides | reverse complement strand
CTCTCTCTCTCTCTCTCTCTCACTCTCTCTCTCTCCAAAGAGATCACTCGCTTGAATATTTTTAGATATCAATGCTGCCATACATCCATCATCAGAGCCAGCAATAGTCACTGTTCTAAACGAACTTCTTTTTGTTGGTTGGGGCTATACATTGATGTCCATTTGGCTGGGAAAGGGTTAAACGCGTAATACAAATGTATGGAACCAGCAACAATTGGACGCCCCTTTAGCCCCCAAATAGTTTGCATTGTGTTGTTTTGAAATAGCAGCAGCAGCAGTAGCTGTTTATGTCGACATCATCCCCGCCAACCCTACCCCAAAGCTAGAGCTTGCATTATTGGAGAATCTTGTGTCTAGTTAATAGATTTAGAAGAAGGAAGAAAGAAGAAGATAAAAAAAAAAGAAAAAGTGAAGGAGAAAAGAAAAGATAAAAGGAAAAGGAAGAAATAGACCACAAAGTAAAGCACAGCTCAACAGGGTGATGTTTACATCAAATTTGAGTTGCTGAAATGTTGGATAATACCAAAGTGAGTTTATCTGTTATATTTTTGTTTTGCTTTTTTTTCCTTGAATTGTCAACAGCCAATAATAATAAAAAAAACTTCATAAAAGAACCCCAAATAGGGATTTGAGTCTCATAAAACTGATGCACATATTGAAGTTGACAACTTCTCGAACAATTAGTAAAATCTTTCTTTGAGCAATCACCATAACTTCTTGTGAATTTGAAATGATTTTCTTCTTAATTTGTTTCATTATATTATTATATTATTTATATATATATATTTTGCTCATTCCAGTGAGGTGCCGAAAGTACCAGCAGAT
Source organism: Octopus bimaculoides (assembly GCF_001194135.2). Lineage (NCBI taxonomy): Eukaryota > Metazoa > Mollusca > Cephalopoda > Octopoda > Octopodidae > Octopus > Octopus bimaculoides. The sequence continues at coordinate 37,973,732 of NC_068982.1, read as the reverse complement.
GGTTGTCTGATGGAATCAGCTGTGTAATTTTGTTCAACTTTTAGACAAAGAAGAGGTTTCAGTAATATTACTGCAGTGGCCTGAAGGGTTTAAGCTGGGTTTTGGAAGATATTCATATCAACCAAGGTATTTTATGAAGTTAGAGCCACCTAGAGAACAAAGAAAGGATAGATAACCACACCCAAGCCTGGCAAGGCTCAAATTGTTCTCAACCCTGTCAAACTAACTCAAGGAAGCAACAGAGGAGACATAACTATTACCAGGATTTTCGCTATCATTTGACAGAATATGCCATAAACCTGATTTAAGAAAATCATTGTTTCTAAACTGCCAGAATGTTGAAAAGTCCTGGTGAAGTCGTGTAGTACAACTGTAAAATAGTTATCTCCTTTGACCACGTTTTGCAGTATAGAAATATTAATAGATGTTAAGTGTGCATATTGCAGCTCATTTCAGCTGCCATACAAATGCTGACATGAGAAATTTTAATAGCTGACATTCATGCCATCAATATGATTAGATGTCTATACTGCCTTCCTTGATTGGTGGGTGTCTCTGACTTCGGGGAGATGAATAACCTCTTTCACGTGAGTCCACATGATGACTTCGATCACGTCTATCATGTACACCTCGAATATCTGTAAATTCAGGTACTCCTCGAGGAGCACCTCGATCACTGTCTCTAGGTCGATCATGTGTCCTCTCAGAATCAAATTCACGATCTTGAAGCATACGCCCACCACCACCACTTCCACGTTCATGTAACTGTCTTTCTGGAGAATCACCGTGGAGCTGGGCCTCACGTGACAATGAACTTGACATGATATTTGTATGAGAGGAGTGATGTTTGGGTTCATTTTGAGGGTTCATGGAAGTTGGGTGAGTGGCTCGCCAGTAGCGTTCAAGATATTCAGCTAAATGTTGGCAGGCATCGTCTAGCTGGTTTTCATCTAGGATCACATCAAACATTTCCTGTAAAGAAAAAAATTTAAACAAATATATCAAACTGAATATATAAAAAAACTATTTTCTCATATAATTTTTACTAATTTAACCTCTCATAAACATCTCAATCTTCAACTACCACAATGTGCATGGTTTTAATTTTTAAATTTACTCATGCATCAATAATTCATTCTTGAATATTTCATTTCCCCATCACACAGAAATATTTTCCAAACTCTTTAAAGTATTTTACAGTGAAGTCCACCAACAAAAGAATCAATAATGCAATTAAATAAGGCAAACCATCTCTAATTGTTTTATCACGTCATGTCATTTATTTTGGAAATGGAGACATCAATGTGAGTTTTTAGTAGGCCTATTACTTGGTAAACTGTATTTTTAGTGTTCAAGTGACAAGAGAGTATCTGTGAAACTCAGATGAAATAAATACTCTGCTTACTGTTACCTCTAACTACATACACACCAATACAAATGGTATTACTCTTCACTATTTCACTATTCCTTTACCTATGCATGTAGGTGTCATTTATATGCAACAAGCAATCTCTGTCACACACTGATAACTACTATGAATAGAAGCCTTCAAAACATCCTGTAATCAGACTATAGCAACCTGATTTCATTTAATAGCACCAACTTGCAGTCATTTACTACATATATCAAAGAAACATAGCTATAACACTACATTCACCTTACTCATGAACAAATATGTAACACTTTCATTTAAGTGACAGGCATTAAAATTTCTGAATGTCTGATCATACACCTATAACATAGACAAAGTGATATCACAAAATTAGGTTTCTTTGCTGACCTTCTACAAAACACAAACGTACCTCACATTGTAGTACTGCTCATGTATTTGGGATAGAGCAACTTCAACACACAAACATTCTGGACCACAACTATCTGATCAGCAAACCTTCACTTAATAACACACTACAATCATTAATACATTAATACACTGTATCTCTCATTACAGTGGATTCTACTATTCAAAACTAGAAAGTTATGCATCACTCCATCTAAAATATTTCAATGTATTCATCTCCCTTCCTATCATCATCCTATTTTGTATCTGATTGCTCAACTAGCAAAAAATAAATAAACAAATAAATTCTTTTCAATCTTTCCTTCATGGAACTTCCATCATGTCCAAATTTCCCATTTAAGTGTTAATGTTCAGAAGCTGAAGTTCTGTTGACCTTGTTAACCTCACTTGTCTGGTAGGGTTCATAATAGTTTGAGTACAACTGCTCTTCCTCAAACTAACAAGAAAGCGGTCATATTGAATCAGAAATAAATGTACCTCCTGTCAACATACCAGGCTCAATAAAACAAGTATCTGATATGTACTAAGTTATTCTAACATAATAATAAACTGATCCAATAAATTAGGTCCTGGGTATGACTTTAAACTGTATCCACTAGTGGAACCCTAGTTTAGCAGTTCCAGAGTTTTGAGGGGAAGCCACCATTAATCTCAGGTTTATCCTGATCTGGAGTAGTAGCACCTGTCAGAGTCCCAGCTATGGGTTAAAGCAGCTTGTAACCACCCTAGCCATGGGAAATCATGGGATGCAGTATGGTGGACATGAACTATTTTGGCAGATGAACTTATTGGCGTAAAAGGTGAATGTAAGATGCTGAGCAGATGAACAGTTGACAAACTGTCAATTAACAAACTACTGTTATCATCTGTAGTCATGGCATGTGCAGATGAAATACTTCAGCTAGTGAAAGATGAATGTGACTAGAACTCAGGGCAAACATTTATGCTTCATTGCTTGAATAGGATGTCTTGCATGGAAGAGAAAAATACATTGGCTTGGAAATAATAATAGTTTCTGATTTAGTCACAATGTCAGTAATTTTGAAGGGAAGTGATTAGGTGATGCTAGTTACCCTAGTACATGACTGGTACTTTATTTTATCAACTCCATTGAGGTGAAAGGTAAAGTTGACCTTAGTGAAATTTGAATTCAGAACATCAAAGAGCCAGGCGAAACACCACGCAGCACTTTCTCCAGTATGCTAATGATTCTGCCCCTGCCAATCTAGTACTGTCAACTCAGCAAGTTTTCTGTCAATGCATTGTTATTCATTTAGGTACTAGGCCAGCAAGTTTTAGAGGAGGGTGTTAGTCTACACTGTCAATAACAAAAATTTCAAAAGGATGAATGGCAAAGTTGACCTTGGGGATGATTTGAAGTCAGGTTGTAAAGAGTGAGAAGAAATGCAGCTAAGCATTTCATCTGACATTCTGCAAGTTTGCCACCCTCAATAATTTCTAATTTAGGCACAAGACCAACAGTACTTGATCAGGTCAGGCATGGAGACATGTGCCATTGCTGCATCTACCATTTGTTTGTATTTGCTGATGTCATTGAAAGGCAACACTCAAAGCAGTGTCTCAGTTAGTCCCCATCTCCAAGAGACACTTACTCATCTATTGTAACCATGTAGTGCGTGATCAGCCAGTACAAGCCACCAATCCAGATGGCTCTTCAGAAAGGAGAACACGATATGCAGAAAACTGAGCAACATGACCAAACAGTCTGAGCTGACACTCCCGAATCATAAAAGTAACAGGACAACCAATGGTAACACATAATCCTGCAAAGCCTCCTGGTACTAAAGGGGTTCAGACAGCCCCTAAGGGCCCCAAACAATGTCCAAATCTTGCAACTATAGAGCAAGATAGGGTACTTCATTTTACTGAGCTCAAAAGTATGAAAGTTAACCTTGGCAGAATCTGAACTCAGAATTTAATAATGATTCTTTCAAATTTTGGCACAAGGCCAACAATTTTAGCAGAAGGTGATTCATTGATATCAACCCCAATAATTGACTAGTAATTTATTTTATTGACCCTGAAAGGATGAAAGGCAAAGTTGACCGCTGCAGAATTTGAATTCAGAATGTAAAGCACCAGAAGACATGTCACAAAGCATTTTGTCCAATGCACTAGAGATTCTGCCAACTCACTACCTTAACACTGCTGCTGCTGCTGATGATGATGATGACAATGACAATTTATAACATAGGAAAAAGGCCACAGGTCTTATGGGAAGATCATTCTTGATTAGATCAACTTTAATACTTAACTGATACTTATTTTATTGATCCAATGCTGATGTGATTTGAACACAGAATATAACTAAACAGTGCAAGGTATTTAAATTATTGCTAAACTGTTACTGTTATGTTATTATTCTTTTTAAAACATAATATCAAGGTCATGATTATAATTGAGAAGTTAAGCACAACAAAATATCTTCAGCCTGTGACTGAAAACACTAAAAGTAATGTGTTTACCAACATACAAGCCAACGTAGTATATAGCGTAAATATATAGCGTGAATATTCAAATATCATCGCTATCTTTCCAAATCCTGCTGCATTTCACAGAGAATTTTTGATCATCCAGAGTTTTCTTGGTGTATAAATCAACCTATCTTTTTTGGCAGTAATTTTTGGTCTGAAAAATTTGTCTTGTATGCCAGCAAATACAGTAAAAGTAAAGAATAAAAAGTTTAGGAAGGTATAACAATGCAATATAGAACAAAAAATGGACTGTATACCTGTTGTAACTTGGTAAACTGTAGTCCGATGATATTTCGGAATTAGAATTCCTTCTTCAGATCTTAATTTGCTGGAGTCTCTGCTATAAACTGTTTTCCAACGGTTTTTCTTTTTTCTGAACCGTTGGAAAACAGTTTATAGCAGAGACTCCAGCAAATTAAGATCTGAAGAAGGAATTCTAATTCCGAAATATCATCAGACTACAGTTTACCAAGTTACAACAGGTATACAGTCCATTTTTTGTTCTATATTGCATTGTTATACCTTCCTAAACTTTTTATTCTTTACAAACAATACACAATGCTTCAAGCGAACTACAATATAGTAAAAGTAAAATAGTGTAAGTGTAAAATATGTAACTTCTTTCCTGCAAGTGGTTGCAATCAAAATGTGTTTTATAATGCCACCCCAAGATTCTCTATGGTGGGTCCTCAGTTTTATGCAGTATATGTCTCTATCAAAAACATGAGTGTAGTTGAGTAGTCTTCATCTTCTATTAGGGTGGGGGTATCTTAAAAATGTAATATCTTATATGACAGCACACAAGCTGTAGCCTGCATTGAGCAACAGAAGTAGAGATGAGTGGAATGTGTCCATAAATCTCCTCTCAGGTATTGTGTGCTCATGCTATGAAATGTTCTGTCTTCATGAGAAGCATAATATGCATATCATCAAAATGATCTTGATGTTCTTTCCTCTTAGTCCAGGTTTCAGCTCCATAGAGAAAAATGCTCTTTACACATTCTCTGAAAATGACAAATTTGTTGACTTTGAAACATTTGACAGCCAAATGTTGAGAAGCTTGTTACAAGCAGTCTAGATTTGTCCAACGCATGCAAAGGAAGTATTGAAATCAATGACCTCCTTCCAAAGATAGAATGCAATACCATCTTTGGAACAGATTGACAGATAGCTTTCATCTATGTTGGTGATCATGTAATCAGTCTATTTTCTATTGAGAAACAGATCAACTTTGGCTGCAGCATTCTCATGATTGCAATTGAGAAATTAAACACAACAAAACATATTCTGTTCAACAAAAGAAAACAATTCACATTGAATAAATAGCATAAGTGTGAAATATGAAACTTACAGGACTGCATTGTGCCAGCTTGTCTGCTGCTACAAGTTGAACATTCATATTTCTACTTTGAGATTTACCACGGGACTTAATTAATCGCTGAAGGACCTAAAAAAGAGTGAAAATTCAAAATCCAATATGAATGCACAGAAGACAAACTTTAATATTCATACTGTATAAATCATTACCATTTAATGTTCACTCATACATGCTTGCATAGATTAGATAGAATTTGTTGAGGCAGATTTCCAACAGCATGATGCTATTCCTGTCATCAACCATTACCTGTTTCCAAACAAAATAACATTACCCCTTGGCTTGAAATGTTTTCCATGGTAAGCAGGAAATGAATAACATTGCTTGTGTGATGGTGATGCTTATTTAAAACCATCACATGCTGCCAAGATAAGGCGCGTGCGCGCACACACACACACACACATGCATGCATGCATGCATGTACACAAATACAACAAGCTTCTTTCAGATTCTATCTACCAAATCCACTCACAAGGCTTTAGTTGGCCAGGATCTATAGTAGTAGACACTTGTCTTGAGGTTCCACACAGTGGGACTGAATTTGAGATCACTTGGTTCAAGTCTTTTTGTGAACACAGTTGGAAATGACATATCCTTGGTAGTTTTTACAGTATATAGTTTCATGCTTACTAAGCAGATCTTTTGGTGCAATATTTTTTTGCGAAGAGTCAGTTTCTGACCATATTACCCTGACCATCACTTTTTCCAAAGTACAACCTCAGACTATATTTATGTCTAGTGTGTGTGTATATGTGTATACACACACACACACACATACACACACACACACACACATACACACACTCACAACTAAGTTTATTATAGAAGATAATGATAATAAATGTCATTGTACATTTTCCTCCTAAAGATGAGTTAAAACACATGGCCTTCTCCATTAGTTCTACCACTGAATAACATGAATAAAATTATATAAACAATAAATATAAATGAATAAATGAGTGTGGTTAAGAAGTTTGCTTTGATACCATGTGGTCAGTGTTTCAGTCCCACTGTAGGGATGTTATTGGTTAATATCCTATACTATAGACATAGGTCAACCAGTATTTGTGAATGAAATTGGTGTACAAAATCTGAAGAAGTCTGTGTGTGAGCATCTGAAGCTTCAAAGTCACTATCACCACTCTTCTTGTAAAAGTAGAATATACACACACACACACGCACACACACGCACACACAGATATATATTATATATAAATGTAGAACAATGGTAAGGAAGATAAAGATAATGTACACCAGTGTGTATTTTCAGCCCCCAAAAGAATTGAACTTAAGGCCCTTTTAATAAGTAACACCACTGGACTACATAATGAAAGATATGTAAACCAGAAACAAGACTAAAAATAAAAAATATATATATATATA
>NC_068982.1:37952815-37966474 GCF_001194135.2 Octopus bimaculoides | reverse complement strand
ATATATATATATATATATATATATATATATAAATATAACTGGCACTCTGTTGGTTATGATGACAAGAGTTTCAGTTAACCCGATCAACAGAACAGCCTACTCATGAAATTAATGTGCAAGTAATTGAGCACTCCACAGACACCACTAACATAGATCTCAGGGAAATTCAGTGTGACACAGAATGTGACATGGCTAGCCCCTTTAAATTACAGGTACTATTCATTTTCGCCAGCTGTGTAAACTGAAGCAATGTGAAAAAAAGTGTCTTGCTCAAGGATACAACACACCATTGGTAATCAAACTCACGGCCTTATGATCATGAGCTAAATACCCATAACCACTAAACAATGTGCCTTTCCATATAAATATAAAATGTAGTTTATTACAGAAGATAAAGAATATTGTTTCCTAGGAGCCTTGGAAATGATCTGAAGTAAAGTGAATTTGCCTTAAATGAGTTCTGATGCATCAATCAATTGAATATCTCATCTAGTTTATCCTAGGATAGTCAAACAGTTTTTGTTATGTTGGATATCATAGCTGGATAAATCTAAAAGAACAGAGGTTACAGGATTTCATTTTAAAGCAAGTTTCAGAATACCAACATAATATTTCCTGGTGGGGAATATTATGAGAGTAGAAACATAATGGGTGCATTCCCGGTTGCATGGGCTGCAAAGCGGTTGCAAGTCCGGGGAAATATTCTAAACAATGGGGAAATAATTGACTATTTTGACCCATAACTCTACTAAAGACAGATTTGAAGATGCTGGTAATGTATTTGTTAAGATGTTGTTGTTTATTGTCATTAATGCAATTAAAGGTACAATGTTGTTGTACAATTCCCCAAAACAATTTCTACTCATAGAGCAAGCAAGTCAAGAAGAGATTAGGCTTTGATAAGGCACTATAAACTTGGATTGATCTTAAGCTAATGCCTGAGTTAACTATTTTCATATAGTGATTACTCCAAGGGCAGCTGATTTCAATCCTGACATCAGAGATGAATTCCAACAATGTACAGTGATCAAAGTAAATAGCACCTCATGAAACCATTTTGCATAGCATACTCAATCTATCAAAGGTACCTCCTCTTCTCTCTCATGTACATTTTTGTGCTGAAGTTGTTGTTATAGAGACTGGAGATATTGAGCATTTTGAACTGTAACATAGGAATGTCATGTCTATACAATGTAGATGATGTTAGCATCACTGTGGTGGACTTTGGAAAACAAGATATTCTTTTGCTGGTTTCTGTGTTTTTAAAATATTCATTGAAATATTTTTCACATCAGATAATTCGAAGGATTATTACTTTTTAATTTTCACTTTGTATCACACATCTTACTGCTTTTTTAAAATGATATATGAAAAGAAAAATACAACTTTAAAGTAGGGAAAAAATCCAAGAGAATTTTGAAAAGGTATTGCTGAGAATACTTACTTTAGGTGAAGAGATCTTTACGTAGACAACTATAGGAGCAAGGGAGGTTTTGGCCAGCTGCGAGGGATGGTTTATGGTGTCACAATCAAGCACCACCATTTGCAACCCTCTAGCTAACTGAAATATTCTTTCTATTTCTTCTTGGACTTCCACTGAAAGAAAGAAAATTGAATTCATTAACTTCAAGTCTCAAATATCAAAAATCATGCTTAATGATTTGAAGATCATGTATACCAATAATTTAATTTGTACTGTGTAGTGTTTAATTCAGTTCAATTTATTGACATTGTACATAAATGCAATGAAAAGTACATGGTGGAAGGGGTGTTTGAGGACATTTAGTTATCAGGATACTGCTCCTTTCAAGCCAATTAAAAGATTTATTTTTATCAGATTCCCCCATGATAGGTAAAATGTTATCTGAAGACAAGAAATGCAGTCAGACACTATAAGGACACTGCAATTCATCCAGAAGGTTCAAAACATTATCGCTGTGATCCTAGAAAATGAATGAGTGACATAGACAAAGAATTTCAGATGTTGGAGTGGACTATCAGAACTGTGATGCACAAGGAGATTGAATACAAATCGTATGTATTGAAGAATGGCCAATTCATGTCTGTAAAGACACAGGATCTGTGCCAAGCAATTGCTTAACAAGGTTAAAATCACTTGCAAACACAGCATGCTTTGGTTCTTCTCTAGTGAGAAAAACTTTGAGCAAAACCAAAAGACCAACAGGGGAAATGACAGATACTTATGTGCAAAGCCTTCTGATATTCCCAGAGAGGTGCACACTAAATCTCTGACACCTGTAATAGTTTTAGAAGTTGTGAATAATGAAGGTCACATCACATCCTTCCACAGGGTCTTAGAATTAATACTGCTGGATATGTTGACATACTGGAGACTGTTATATGGATGAAAGTACACAATGGAAGGCTTTACATGTCTCAGCACCTTCATGCAAAGCCCATATAATCCAAGAATAGATGTCAGAAAATCTTTACCAACATAAAATATTCAACTTGTTGTCTCCAAACTCGCCAGGTTTAAATCCCAAGGACTACTATGTTTGGAGCACTGTTGAAAGGAAGACTAAACAACATCTCAACAATACCACAGCTTCAATAAAGTTGTCATTGTCCAGATGATGACAGAAATAATTAAGGACCATTTAGTGAAGGTGTGTCAATGATTCTGGTCTTGAATTGAAACAATCATTGAAGATGAAGGAGGATTCATGGAATTACTGAGAACATGCTCACAAACTTTTATTAAAATACATTTAGTTTTTACTAGATTAAAGTTGTTTAATCAAATTACTCAAATATGTCCTTAGATACCTCTTGCACACTGAACATTGCAGGTTAAGTTGAAATAAGAGTAATTAATACATATCAATTGCCAATTTGAGATAATGAACATATACAGCACAATTGATTATAATAGTAACATAGTTCCACTGAAGCACAAATAAATGTCCATACATGCAAAAACTTTCTGTTAATTGTAGACAGTAGTTACAAATATGAAAACTTCTATAATCAGCAAAGTGCACTCTAGGCCCAGATCCTATTCCCAGCAAACTCTTCAGTCTTTCCCTGTATACAGTGATATATCCTAATCTATAAATATATGCAATATTGTATCATATCCCTGAGTACAAAATCTCCAGTTCTCAGCCTCATTTCTAACACTTCAAAGGTAATAAAAACAATTGTAAAAACTATCACTTTTATCACCTTGAGACTCTTCATCATCTCATTCACCACCAGTACAGTTTCTGTAACAACAGATCTACAACAAAATTATTCTCCTATATTACACACACCAGTGGTCTCTCATTCTACAAAGCTCAAATGTAGTCACATTGGAGTACTATTCGCATATCTAGGATTGTGTTGCTGCTGTAAGCTGGTTGCCAAAAACTTTGTTGCAAACAAACTCCAATCACTAATCCACAGAAGCATTGTTTCTCTCCTATTTATTGAACATCTTGTAGCTTCTGCTCTTCTGAACTAGCAAGCTGCATGTCACCTATTTTCTAGCACATGCAGTACACCTATCTCCATTCCTTCTGTCTTCCTTACTTTGTTTGACTTCTTGAAACTGTATCTATTTTTTAGCATTAATATTATTCTGTCAAAAGTAATGCTTATTCATTCACATTGTTTTGAATTAACCATGCTTTGAGATTTTGATACGGTAACTTTTAATTTTTAAAATGATATATTGTAGGATAGGTGCGAGAAATCAGATTTGGCCAGTTTGAACATAAAACAAATAGAATATTTCAACAGGATATGGCCAGTTTAAATGCTAAAAGGGTTAAATACTTTCCTCAAGTATGTCACCCCAGAACTTCAGCCTTCTGAAATTCCTTTTCTACAAACATATTCCTAGTACATCCTAATACATTTCTCCTCATTTAACATTGATTCATTCATCACAAATTGTTCTCTGAAAACACTGGTTAGTGATCAATCAAAAGTTCTATTTGGACCACAAAAGTGTATCCCAGCAACCATCCACAATGCTCAAGACAACTTGGGGTCTTGGAATGAAGCCTATTTTTTCTTGTATGTTCTGTTATTCATTTATCACTGCTTCACTTAATGTGGTGTTTCTTTGGAACAAAATATGCATGATAAACAAAGATAGATGTAGTTATCAATCCACAGCAGTTAAAGCTGACCATTAACTGTTTTGATCCTACCATTCTTGATGCTTTTCCTAATACCAACCATTTTACAGAGTGTACTGGGAGCTTTTTACATGTTACTGGTACTAGTGAGGTTATTAAGTAACTCACAAAACAAGACCATCTCAACTGGGGGTGGACAGCTAGTATTGAGGGAGATGGTTTCATGCCAGGTGAGAAGATGTTAAAGTATGAGCTTAAGCACAAGATGTATCGAGGCATTGACTACTATCTTTGGGACAAGTAAATTCCTGAATCACATTGAGTTGCTCAATACATTTTTGTTACTATTATTAGCAATACCTAGCGGCCAATAACATTAATACCATGTATATATATGGGTGAAGTTGCATGGTTCAGTGGTTAGAGCATTGGGCTCAAAATCATAAGGTAGTGAGTTCGATTCTCAGACCAGACTTGTGTGGTGTTCTTGAGCAAGCCACCTTATTTCACGTTGTTTCAGTTCACTCAGTTGTAGAAATGAGTTGCAACGTCACTGGTACCAAGCTGTATCAGCCTTTGCCTTTCCCTTGGAAAACATTGGTGGCATGGAGTATGCATGGGTGACTGCTGGTCTTCCATAAACAAGCTTGCCCAGACTTGTGCCTCAGAGGGTAACTATCTAGGTGTAATCCCATGGTCATTCACGACCTAAGCGGGGTCTTTATCCTAATATATGGGTAAGTTTTATTAATTTTTATAGATTTTTGGTATTTAAAGCATAGAATATAGATTATAATGAAAAATATAACTGATGAACATTGAGAAATCAAAAACTCACCAAATCCAGACATCTTACTGTTAGACCTTTCTATTAGAGCTCTTTTGGTGGGATTGTTCAGTAATGAACGCTTGGCCAATGATATATCTGCTGTTACTCTGGTAATGATAATTCTGAAAAAAATATATTCAAATGATTAGTTAACAGAACAAAATCAATACATCTTTGTATAAGTTATGTCCACTGAAATATATCCATTAACAAGGCACTAAGATCATTAACATTGTCATGGTTGTCATCTTCAACATCATTGTCAACAACATTATCATCATCATCAACAACGCTACTATCACCATCATCATTGCCACTGACATCGTCATCTTCATCATTTTTTATCCCTATCATTTTCATCATTCACTTTTTATATGTACTTTCCCAACACTGTATGAACCATTTTTAAAAAGCCTGCACTGTATCCATGTGAGTTGTAAGATGCAAACAAAAGGGTTGGCATCAAAAAGGATATCTGCCTATAAAACATTGTCTCAGAAGTTTTTTCCAGTACAACACAAGATGGAAGAGTAGACTTTAAAAAAAAGTTTTGGCATGTGTTTAAAAAATCTACAATACAACAGCTTTTAATACATTTTGATTCTACGTTATTTAATTTGAGTAAGCCTTAATATGTTCAGGTCCAAACTAAGCATTTTACTCAAGTGTTCATTTCATTATTAATTCACAGTACAACATACATCAACCATTTGTCTTATCTGTTAATGTTAGTGTTGTTGCATATACTGGGATGAACTGTCTCATCAAAAAACGTTATTACCTTTATACTTAATAGATCTAAATAACTAATAAGAAATACTTTTATAAGGAAGATACAGTAAAGTTTAGAAAAATTACTATTACAAATCAAAATATGGAATACGATAGCAAAAACGTGAGTAAAATTTGGAGGAATAACCACTCTCAACTCCCATACAGTTCAAATCACAAAATATCATCTAACTAGTCATATAGAAATTACTGAGAAAATATCACAAGTAGTTTTTTTCTGGGTATGTTATTTAAATAACTTATTGTCATAACATATTATATTCCTATCACACCCTAGCAGTTGAGGGAAACTGTGGAAGAGGTGGACCCAGAAAGACCTGGGATAAGGTGGTGAAGCATGACCTTTGAACATTAGGCCTCACTGAGGCAATGACTAGTGAGCGAGACCTTTGGAAATATGCTGTGCTTGAGAAGACCCGGCAAGCCAAGTGAGACCATAACCCATGGCCTGCTTGCGAAGACCTGTTGAGGCAAGTGAAATTCGATGACAGCACTGCATAACTGGCATCTGTGCTAGTGTAGCGTTAAGAGCACCGTCCGAGCGTGATTGTTGCCAGGGCCATTGACTGGCCCCCATGCCAGTGGCACATAAAAAGCACCATTTGAGCATGATCGTTACCAGTGTTGCCTTACTGGCACTTGTGCCAGTGGCATGCGAAAAACAACATTTGAGTGAGGGTGTTGCCAGTGCTGCTGGACTGGCTCCTGTGCAGATGACACATAAAAACACCATTTGAGCATGGCCGTTGCTAGTACCGCCTGACCGGCCCTTGTACCAGTGGCACGTAAACGCACCCACTACACTCTCAGAGTGGTTGGCGTTAGGAAGGGCATCCAGCTGTAGAAACTCTGCCAGATCAGATTGGAGCCTGGTGCAGCCATCTGGCTCACCGGTCCCCAGTCAAACTGTCCAACCCATGTCATCATGGAAAGCGGATGTTAAACGATGATGATGATGATGATAATTTTCAGCTTTAAAAATATTAAATAGTGCCAGAACAAGAAAAGTAATTTACATAATTTCAATAAGATAAGATATTTATGTAATTTACAGTAAAAATATTACTAGTTTTATTATGTATATATAATAAATATTTTATAGTGTTGACATATGTGTTTATGACCATTTTACTAATCAATCAATAGATACAGATTTTTTTACCTTTGCTGGAAGTTTGAAAAGGTGATTATAGTGTTATTATTTTGAATGACAAGGCAAATTCAGTTTTCTAAATAATTATATTAACATAGTAGAGAATTATTTCAAAGAAAGAATTTAAAAGCCAATCTAGGAAAGAACATTCACACAAAGCCAGTGAGCCTGATAATATCTGATATTAGCAGCTGGAATATTCCTTAACTTAAAAAGGATCTTCTGCTCTTTTAAGAATGACAATAATCCATCCAATATGCAAATAAAAGAAACTAAGGCCAATACAAAACCTTAATGTTCAATTCACATCTTTGACACAAGCATAACAGATTTACAAAAACTAGTTTCTTATACTTTCTGATAAATGCCAACATGGACCCACAGAAATGAGAATAATGGCCATACACTTATATACTTAATGAACAGGCTAGTATATTACCAATTTAAATGAAGGCAGGTAAGTGTATTCCTAGACTTCTTCAAAATATTTGACAAAAATGTCTGTATGAAACTAAAAGAAACAATTTTAGAATTTAAAGGGATTGGAGAGGGTGAGTGAATGAGTAAGTTCCCAGGACTGCAAAAGGAGAGCAGGAGGTGGGCAGGTGGAATGTAGTGAATGGGCATAGGTAGGAAAGAGGGTTTGAGGAGGATACGTTATGGGGAAGAGATTTGATAGGGACATATTGTGTGCTGGTAAGTTCACAAGGGAGAGTGGAGGATATAGGTAAGGGGAATACAGCAGGTGGTGAGCATGGGTGGGGAAAGAGAATGCTGGGAAGATAGAATGTGGGGAAGAAGTTTGTCAGGGACAGGTTATGAGCAGAGTAGGAGGAGGTGGGATGGACATAAAGGACATGCCTTTATGGCCTCAGTTTTACTTAGCTGGACAGGTCTTTTCAAGAATAGCAAATCACTAAGTGTCTCAGTCCTTTGTCTCTCATCTGTGAGGCTTTTAAATATTAGTTTCAAAGTTTGACACAAGGCCAACAATTCCAATAGAGAGGGTAAGTTGATTAGATCAACCCCAGTGCTAAACTCATACTTATTTTATCAACCCCAGAAGGATGAAAGGCAAAGCTGACCTCAGCAGAATTTGAACTCAGAACATAAAGATGGATGAAATGCTGATAAGCATTTTGCCCGGCATGCTAACAATTTTGTTAGCTAACCACCTCAAGGCTCTTCAATATTAATTCTAATTCTTGTCAATTGGAACTACTGTAAACACATTCTATGCTTTGATATATTACGCAAAATGTAACACCTCAAAACGAAACAAAAAAAATGTAAAAATATTTAACAATTCTAGACAAAAATGAAGTATTGATTTTAAACCAAGAATACTTTCTTAAACAAGTATATTATGTCTTTCTTGAAACTGAAGGTTCCAATTGTTATCTGTTTCAACTAAATATAGCAGAAACTACCAGATGTGATGACAGAAAAGCAATCCAACTGTTTTTTCTTGTTAAATAGTGCTTTACCTTTAAACTTTCAGATTACTCTGTCAAATGTAATGATTATTTATTTGCATTGTTTTAAATTTATCAATGCATTATCTTGTAGCTTTGAGACTTCAATGATATGATTGTTTATTTTTACAATGACATTGTAGGGCAGGTATGATTCTGGTCACTTTGAACATAAAACATATAGAATATTTGGGACTGATATGGCCGGCTTGAATATCAAAGGATTCAAATTTTTACTTTTAATACTTTTTCTTTAAATGTTAAAAATTCAAGTTTGCAACACAACTGAAAAGTAAATATTAAACAAAATTAATTACAAAAATACATATGCTTTTTATTTACCTTCCTTCAAACTTGTGCTTAAGAAAATCAAATAGGGCTTTCTGCATCATATCCGTCACTTCATACCCTTTCAATGAAGGTCCTATCAAAACTACAGGTCGCATGGAAGGCACTACCTCATAGGGAGGAATATTCTCAGACTGAAAGAGGAAAGAAAAAAAATACTTAGTTCAATATTTTCCAATTTTCACAGGTATTAAAACTTAATCAGAAAAAATTTTTGCTCCTTTTTGTCTTTCAGTTAAAATCCTGAAATATCAAGAGAAACATAAAATCTAACATTTTAGGAAAACACTTGAAATAGGTTCGCTTTGATGCCAAAACAAAATTCCTAAAGTATATTGAGTTTCTAGTAAGCATCATATACTTCCTATGGTTGGGAAATCTGATGTAATATAATCAAATATTTTTGTTTTATAAGAGATAAGAATGAATTCCAAAAGAAATCTCAGAATTTTGTATTGAGTTTTAGAGCTGAATGTGGACAGAATGCAAACTTGTGCACAAAATGGGAAACATGACATATCAAATTGGATGATATCAATGTATCAAATATTACAAGAAACACTAAAATCATCATCATCATCATTTAATGTCTGCTTTCTATGCTGGCATGGATTGATTGGTTTGACAGGAGCTGGCTAAGCAGAAGACTGCACCATACTTCTGTATCTGTTTTGGCATTGTTTTTACAGCTGGATGTCCTTCCTAACACCAACCACCCTACAGAGTGGACTGAGTGCTTTTTGCGTAGCACCAGCACAGGCAAGGTCAGTTTTGGCATGGTTTTTATAGCTGGATGCCCTTCCAAATGCCAACCACTTTACAATGCGAACTGGATGCTTTTTATGTGGCATCAGCATCAGCAGTAACTTGCAAGATAAAGATCCTTTGAGAGGAGAGTGGGCATTAGAGAAGGTGATCTTGTGCCAGATGATGAAAGGTTAGAGTGTGACTCCAAAATAGTATAATCAATAACTAATAACATTTAAATCTGAATAATAAAGTATCTGTGTTCTTTAATAATAACACAATAGATAGGGATTAAATACAGGAATTGGCTGTATTTAAAATGTCTATAAAGAACGTACTTGAAAAGGACAAAATCTTATAGCTAATCTCACAGTTATTACTTGCTTATTTCTTCAAATAAATAAATGCATCACCCATCTTCTAGAGCCTATTTTGTTTCCTAACCATTATCATGACAAATGTAATAATCAGAAAATTAACTTATCAATAATGTCCAGATAATACCAGTACATGGGTTTTGATAAGATAACAGCTCAATGACAGGACAATAGTTTAAGCCATATTGCTTAGCTATTTGTTAATTTATAGTTCCACATTCAAACTCTGTTATGACCAATAAAGTAAATTACAGATTGATCAATAAAATATCGCTGTTAAATTGTGAAATGTAGTTGAAATCTAGATCATGCGTTTACTTGGTTGTTCTTGTACCAAAAGATTGTATCAATTCACCTCTTCAGCAAAAGCAAAAGGTATTTTCAACTGGAACTCACAGACAGATAAGCAAAGTGAAATTACAGTAACAAATATAAATACTTTGTCAGAGAACAAAATATCTTTTGAGATGTGCATAAGAGTTGCATACCATATACATTTGAATTTCTAAGGATTTTAGTTGTATATCATGAATATCTTGGAAATTCAAGGGAGAAATCTTTATTTGGTGGAAGTTTTGCATAAGATAAAAGTTTCTTAGCATGCTTATCTGGGTACCAATTAAAATTGAAAAGTAGCTCAAAATTATAAAGCATCTACATGCTATGGATGGAGTCTATGAGCATTTAGTACAATTACTATAAAGCTAACCAGGAAAAAGTTACCAGTAACTTGTAAAAGATTGCAAAGTGCAGAGTAAACAATGAACAGATAATAAACCTATTGCATTTTTTCTTTAAAAAACGTAATTTTTTGTACACAATCAGAAGCTGGTAAGGAAAGAGAACAAAAAGAGAGCAGAAGAAAAGAGCAAAAACATAAAGTTACAGAAAATGAAAAACAAAACATAAAAGAAAAAACAGAAAACAAATGAAAAAGAGAAACAGAAAAAGCATATTGTAAGAACTCATAAAAGAAAAAAATGAAGAATATGTCCCAAGATGTATGTTATTCACAATAACAAAGAAATATGGAATCCAGTAAGCTAATAAAGTTTATTCTTAATAATTCTGGATGCTTCAAATAGTGCCATATGATGGATGTAAACAACAAAATCGAAAGTTCAGACAAGCTTTAAGGCTTTTTAGCACAATAACAATAACAACATTCTTACAAGTAAATCATTACTAAGTTATTGCATTTTTATCAGTCATGCCAACAATTATTTTCCATGAATATTGATAATTTAAGTGTTATTGGATTAATTAGCTTTGAAGCTCTAAAGTCAATACTCAGTTTTCTAGCATACAGGTCAACATAGTGTATAGTGTAAACATCCAAACATTGTTACTATCTTTCCAAATCCAGCTACATTTCACATGAAATTTTTGGACAGCCTAAGCCCTTAGTGTATAAGTTAACGTACAATTTTTGGTTGTAAATTTTTGTCTGAAAAATTCAACATGTATGCCAGAAAATATAGTAAAAAGAAGTAATGGAAAATAACAATCATGAAATAAAATAAATTCAAAGTAAACTCTTACCTTTTTGAAAAAAGGTTTCCTTTTTTCTTTGGTTGGTGGGGTAATGTTTGGTTTACTTGTTCTCACATTACTTAGGCTGTCACTATCCTCTCCAACATTACTGTCTACCCCATTATGTTCACCATCAATACCTAAAAACATACATTCTGCTAACGTTGAATTAAGAATAACAACAACAAACAAATAATTAAATAGTTTTATTATATTTGGAAATTAAACTATTGACACTTTCAAAGAGCAACATCATTATGGAAAAACATTTCTGCCAAATCTATAAGGATATCAACAAATGTTAGACTATAATAGGTTAATTCATAAAAAGACAATAATCAAACAATTAAAGGTAACTGGTGTAAAAAGTGAAAATACAGGGAACATTTGAGTTAGTTCAACATATTGAAAATGATACTGAAAATCCAGTTCTACAAACAATTTTTCTTTTTAATTAAACTCAAAGGTAAAATATAAATGTCATTAGATATTTATTTGAACTGATACAGAAAATATTGTATATTAGCCCCTTTGCTATTGACAAGAAGAAATAAATAAAAAAATTCATTGTAATCAATTGATGAAATGAATATAATATGTAACTGTTTTATTTTCATAAAAAAAATAGAACAATGACATATTTCTTTCTGTTTTATTTTTCTCTAATAGCAGTATTGACACATTAAAAAATGCCCCAAAATAAGATAAACAAATATATATAGTTTATGGTATACAGAAGATCTCCTAATTATTATCTTCATTATGTAAATGATATATTTAATTAATCCCAGTCATAATTAGGATTCACTCAAGCAAAAAAATAAAATGTTGGTCTAGGCCCAAGTTCATTAATTCATTCTTTGATAGACCAAATTTATAACAAAATATACAAGTGTATTAAGAGAAGTTACATGTCAATCTATAGGCAGGTAAAACACTAGACAAAAGAAATGTATCTTTATCTGATTGGAAGCAAGTATGCAACTGACATATGACTAAAGATGTAAATAAGACTGCTTGAAAACAATAAAAGGAAGCATAAAAAATGTTTGTAACTTTTCAACAAAATTGATATCATGAAATACTTTGTTACAGTTCCATCATTAATGAACATAGGAATGGAATTAATGTCATAACACTTTTTTTCCATTCTGTTTAAGTCAACAGGAATAACTACCCATTGATAAAAAAAATTCCATTAGGTGAAGAACTTCGACTCATTTGCATGAGACTGATTAAATGATTGACTGATTGACTGATATGAATAAATATCAATTGACTAACTGATTGACTGATATAAATAAGTATTAATTGACTGACTGATTGGCGGAAACATTGGTGGAGTGAGTTAAGTTTAACGTATGCAAATCAAGTGCATGACTATTGTAAGAGAAAATTAAAATCTTCAGAATTATCAAAGAAAATATGTTCACAGTATTGACTGTTTCAATTTGAAAACAACTACATGAGAATTTTAGAAATTCCATTAACCAAGAAACATTTTCTTTGGTAGGAAATATTGATGGGGACTGTTGTGCAACAACAAAACTCCACTTCCAACTAAAAACTTCTCTTTTCTCAGCATATATTATGTACATGTTCATATTGCATACATTAACCAGATGATGTTATGTAAAGCATATTAAGTAAAGAAAGTAACTCAAAAGAAAACTCTTTTCAAACAGTCTTTCTAGAATTATGAATAAGTTTTAATGCTATTCACACATAGTTCAGATCTTGAATATGCTAAATTTTGGCTTTAAAACTATTTGCATGACTATATTAATATTATGCACACACATTTACACAGGCATACTCTTCTGTTATGTTATGTATTTACATAATAGTTAATTTAATTCCATATTAAAATCTGAGATTAAAGGAAGCTATATTATTTAATTCAATGCACAGTCAACATGTTTACTTGATAATCAGTTTCAGTAAAGGATAACTTTTTTTAACAGTGACTCATTTTTGTATTTCTCAAGTTTGTATTTTAATGTTAATGTAGATGAGGTAGTTTTTATCTAGAGATCTAATGCTTGTGTAATTCTAAAGTGAAATGTGCAAGCTGTTTTTATTCAATGTGAAATATTCAATATGTTTGATTATATTTGATTAGGACAAACTTTCCAGTTGAATTATCTTACAAGTACTAACTGCTACAGTATTGAATAAAAGGGGAATCATTTTACAAAATATAATTTTTTTTCTTTTTTTTGAGAATGAGAAGTGGTTTTAATTTTGAATGACCATTCTTTAAAATGCAATACTTTTAATCACAGAGATATGGGCAAAAAAAAAAAAAAAAAAA
>NC_068982.1:37944710-37952314 GCF_001194135.2 Octopus bimaculoides | reverse complement strand
GTGTGTGTGTGTGTGTGTGTGTGTGTGTGTGTGTGTGTGTGTGTGTGTGTGTGTGTGTGCGTGTGTGTGTGTGTGTGACCTTCTCTTGACACTGTGTGATAGACGTAAAATGATTGCAACTGTCATGCAACCAGTGTCATTTATTCAAGTTTCTGCATGAATACATTTGACCAAGGGGAAATACCTAAGGGTTGGCAACAGGAAGGGCATCCAGCTGTAGAAAATCTGCCTCAATAAACTCTGACCCAAGCAAGCATGGAAAAGTGAACATTAAAATGATGGTGATGATGATGATGGTGATGGTGGTGGTGGTGATGACAATGATGATGAACATATGTACATTATGTAATTGGTTGCTTTTACTTGTGTACAAAATTGTAATTGTGATACCATGTCAAGATACACATGGGAGAGTTGTATTAATAAATGCTCTTTGAAAGAATAAAAGAGTTAAAGTGTCTAATATAGTGTATTCTATTACATAAGTTATTTATATATTTTATTTTATACCACATTTTGCAAACAAGTTTTCAATAGGTCAATCACTGGTTCATTACATTTATGTGGAACCTGAGTGCAACAAATACCACTGGGTATTTTAGTTTAAAAGTACTGATTTATGAGTTTTCTTGCAGATATTTACATATTTTGCCAATGTACATCAGTGAAAAATATATTCATATAAAGTAAGCAAAGTTTAGAAATGATGCTCAGAAATGATATAATTAGATTACAGAATGACCTGAGAAAATAAACAAAATATTGGACAGGTAAACATTGTTAACTACAAATATAACACTTCCCAAGACCAATGAAAGATTTTAGTCTTCACAGAGACCTAATTTTTGTACTTTCTAATCTTACTCAATGAATTGTATAAAATGATAAGCCAAGTCAATATAAAATCCTAGCTTAAAAATAACACACAAAGAAACAAACTCCCTTACCACACATATCTTCCCGCCAGCTATTAACCTACAACAATTCAAACTAAACAGTAACTGTACTAATCTCATCTAATCACCATTGCACTCCATCATAATCATGATAATGGTAATAACGATGATGATGGTAATAATAATCAGGATGCTGGTACTGCTGCTGCTGCTTCTGATACCATCATCATCATTGCCATTATCATCCTCATTTTCATAAACACCACCATTAACACCAGTTATTTTGTTTATTTTCTCTTTCTGACATGAGTAAGGTGGGTCTACAATATCACGTTTCTTTATTTGTAACTAGCATCAATTCCTGTAAGTTTGAATTTTCTCAGGTTAAGTTAAACTGCTAAACTATTTCACACCATGCATATCTAAGCTTTCTTCTACTCAGCTGTAGTCAATCAAAATATTGCAATCATTTTTTTCCCCCACTTAGTATGCATTATTCTTTTTCCTTATAAATCCCCTGCAACCTTATATGACTCTCTGACACAATGAGTTTTTTTCTCACTCAATCTATCTTTTGAATTCTTATACATTCAGAAGATTAGTAATCAGTTCATATTTTCGAAACCTTTTGGGAGAAATTTTAGCCTTTATTACCTAAGTTTCACTATCATACATTATTAAACATATATTATTTATTATTACATCACCATTTGTTGTCAATCTAAGGCCTCTGTAGTCAAGGTTGATCATTTATCTGCACCAAGAAACTTTCCTTCCAGAGCACAACCTTAGATAAAGTTGTTATTTTTATGGAAGAACAGCAGTTGTCCATATGGAAAGTTTCCTCTCTTGACACCTCCAAAATTGTCTCAGAGAAAAGGTAAGGAGTGATACAATCTTGGCACCAGTATCATCAACAAACACAGAATGTAAAGAGCTGGAACAGATTCCACAGGACATTTTTGTCCAATGTTTTAATTCTGTCAATTCACTATACTGGACTGGTATTTTATTTTATCAGAGAGAAGAAAGGCAAAGTTGAACTTGGCAGGATTTCATTTAAGATGTAAGGAATCAGATCAAATACTGCAAAGAATTTTGTTTGACATACTAACAATTTTGGTAACTCGCTGCTTTGTCAATAGAAGCATAATATCCATAAACTCCTTTTGCCATAGATCCTAGTAACTAAATTATTACTGATAAGGTCATTATGAAAAAAGAATCTATTTTCAGCTTAAATTATAGCAAATTTGTGAATCCTAAATGTTCAGGCCCATACATCCTCTTATCTACTTTTTTCAATCTCATGATATTAGTTTGGTTGTGGACCAAAGAAAATAAAAATTTTGTCAGACACAGAATATAACAATAAATAACCATCTGTGTATCACATTTAATGTGAATACATCATTAACAGGCAAGTTACAGCTGTGTTCACTCAAGATAACATCTCTTATAGATGTGCTGTGTTTAAAAACACAACATATATCAGACAGAGAAGAAGAATTTTCCCAGCAGTGGTAGGCATGAACACCAGATGCATTTCAACCAAGTTGGGCTTTATCAATAGCATGGTCCAACAGCCAGCCACATGCCATTGACAGAGCCTAAGCAGGTAAAAGTGCATCTGACATTCTGGCGAGCTACTACTGGGGAAATTTTTCATTTCCTTCCAACACTGCACAGTCATAAGATATGTTATCTCAGATGATGATGATGAAAATATAAACTCTCTAAGAAGTTTCTAAGAATCCTACACTTGAATCATCAATGAGGTGGTATCAAAAAGTTCTTGGACTAGTTCTATAGTGTGCCAACAGATGGCAGCACACGGTTGTGTGTGCAGTGAGTACTAAGTGACATCATAGTGTTTACTTCACAAGTTGTGAAATTTGTGTTTTTGTGATCATGTGTTGTCTGTGATTTTGTCATGGATAAGAACAACGAGCCAGCCTGAAATTTTGCATTAAATTTGGGAAGTCTGCAACAGAGACATTGAGCATACTTCAGCAAGCTTACAGCAACAAGGCAATGGGTCATACACAATGTTTCACGTGGCATGGGTGCTTCAAAAGTGGAAGAACATCCTTGGAAGACAATGAGCGATCTGGAAGACCTGTTACGAACATCATTCCCAGGAATGTGGTATTGTGCATCGAGAATTTGTCTTTCAGGGCCAAACCATCAATTGAGAGTACTGCGACGTTTTGAAGTGTTTGAGGGAGGACATTTGGCAAAAGCAGCCTGATCTGTGGATTACAAAAAATTGGATTCTTCACAATGACAATGCACCCTGTCATCGAGCTCCCCTCACTCATGAGCTTCTCATGAAAAACAACATGGTATCACTTCTGCACCCACCCTATTACCTAGATTTAGTACCTGCGAACTTCACCTCTTCTCCAAAACGAAAATGTAGCTGAAAGGTTGTTGTCATTTTAACTCAGTTGTGGAGATCAAGAGCGAATCACAGAAGGGCCTCAACTTACTTATGGGAAACAGCTTCCAGGCCAGATTCCAAAAGTGGTAGGAAGTCTAAGACTGGTATATTGCTGAGCAAGGTGACTATTTCAAAGGAGATTATATTAAAACTTAGTTTTGACACCACCTCCTAGTTCTTATGATGCAAAAATGCATAATATATATGAAGAAAGTATGTAGGCTTCTAGTTATGTAGATACCTTTAACAAGGTTCACTCTAATAAACATTCAAAGCAGAACCTCAGTTCCCTCTCCTTTTATCTTTCTTCTGCAGATGTTGACTTGTGTATGTTCTGGTTGGGCATCAGCCATATTAATTTCACAGGTCTGGGAGGCCTGCAAAGGTCATGGGCACTGTTCTTTTTTGCTAACAAGCTTACATAAAGCAAAATAATGAAAATTATCATGTTTGTTATTGTTGTTCTTGCCCATAGTGAAATCTGATGAATCAAACCCATGGTCAAAACATTCTTTTCATGACCATACCATCATTTCAGACAGCTTATCTCAAAATACATTAACCAATATATCTTTGTATACACATGGTGTCTCCTAGTGGACATTTAAGATAAAGGAGTTAATCATTTCTTATAATATTTGGTGGAAGTAACAGTCTGAATAGCATGTATGATGTGAGAGAGATTTAGTAACTGTTTCTAGCTGGATGATAGACTACATACAAACGAGCTTTGCATTTTGGAAAGTTATGTAAGTGAAAGCACATTATAGATTTAGAAGAAGAAAAACTCAAAGAATATTCAGATATGCAGTAGAAAATGTTCTTAGTTTTCAATATGATTTCACTAAAATAACTTTCTTATAAGCTGCACCAATAAATGTACACTTAGTAGTTTGCTTGCTAGCACTTCGGCAAGTTACAGAGATACTAAACTTTGCAGATAACCTATGTAAGCAAAATACATGCAGAGTTGTCTTTTATATTATCTGATGAGAGAAAAAATCATATTGGTCATTAAATGATATTTTTAGTTTTGTCAAATAGGTGGGATATGCTTGTATTTTTAAATCTCCTAACCAATAAATATCCTTTCATTTTCATAACTCTTTAATTATATGTGAATGGATGACATCAAATATAAATTTAATCATGTATGTTGTTTATATTAGTCTTCACTACATTTCAGTTGTTGTATGCTCCAGCCTTCTTTAGGTGTTTTGTGTTGTACAACAGTGAAAACATAGTGAAAGTAACAATCAAGATAAGGACACGAGTCTGACTAAAATAAATAGTATACATAATATAAATTCCTATTTTCAGCAATATAGAATTGTATAAATTTAATTTCTCAATATTTTTCAAAAATCCTTAGATTTTCAATTTTGTCTCAACCAAGCTAATACGATGATTTTATGTTCTTGTTGGTGCACCATATGTATACAAACATGCTTATAGTCATACATATGCATTAACTTGAAGATATATATATATATATATCTTCAAGTTAATGCTTATATATATATATATATATATATATATAAGCATAAATCTAAATGCTCTACAGAGACACATACACACATAAATTCTATTCATATCTTATATAACTCTATAACCATAATTTCAAGATACAAATTATGTAATAAATATTTGGCAGTATTATCATCACCTCCCACTTTGTTAAATTAATCATCAGCATCTCCATTTTTATTTGTTTCAGTAAAAATGGTGTGACTGCCGTTTTCTTGAAATTAACAGAAAAAGAATGTTTATTTAAAGACTGCTTTCTAAAAATGTTTGCAATATATCTTTATGCCAAGCAGTATTTAAAGAACAATTCAAACCCCACTGAAATGAAAAGGTAAGAGAAAGACAAAGTGGGGAGAAAATTTTCAGCACACAGGGTAACACAAAAAGTTGAGAATGTCAGAGTTTCTTCTAAATTAAAATCTCAAATGCTGTAACACAAGTAGAAGGTTAGAGTGTAGTCAGGGGTAAAAAGAAGTTTCTATTACATTTAGATTTACTTATGAGAAACCTTTGAATCTTAGGAAACATATCCATTTACAGGTTTCAATAGAAGAAAAATTTAGATAATGGAGGAAAATAAATCATTATGAAGGGAAGTAGATTCATCATGCAAAGATTAAACAGGATTGAGAAAATATTATCCTTATTAAACTAATATCATGACAGAAGGGGAAATATATATCACAATTGAACAGTTCTGACAAAAACAAATACCTGACTATAAAATATATAATACTGTAGTTGTGAAAAGCCTGTAGTGGTGGGAACAAAACAACAAAAAAAAGTCACAACTATGAAATACTATATGTTACAAATGAAGGTATGGTTAAAACCTGGTTAAAAGGGTCTTGTCAGAAACAACTACTAGAGTGAAAAAGCATGTTTAAAAGCAGAGCTGGCAACACAGAAACACCTGCAAAAAGCATGCATAAAATAGAGGTTATTGACCAAAATTGGTTGGTATGTCAGGCATCTAGTGTTCTGGCAACAGCAGTAACTGTTATAAACTGCAGTCACATTAGCTAAAATTTAATACAGATAAGCTAAAATCAGGAGAAGCCAGCCAATATATCAGACTTTTCAGGTCAATCTAAATTCTACCTTCTTGTCATCAGTGAGGTAAAAAAAAAAAATTAATTGGGACTAATGTTAAAGGTTGGTAACAGCATTAATTGCACAAACGATATAATTACGTCGCATTTTTTTCAAAACATTCAATTGTGTCATCTGGAAACCTGAAACAACCAAAAAAAATTCATTAAAGACATTTTTTTTTGCTTTCCATATTTATTCTTGATGATAGCAGATTGATGGATAGGGTGGTATTCATTTTCTCTTTTCTTCCACATAAACTGGATAGCTCCAAAAGTTTAGAAAATTTTCATAATACACAGTGTTTTATGGCGAGATGCTTTTCTTAGCACCTATCAGACTAGGAGTCATTTAAATTTTCAAGCTTGACAAACAAAGGTAAAATAAGGCACCTTCCCCAAAACAGGACTGCCTCAGTTTTTTTATATCATCGCTTATTGACCATGAATCCAGCACTTTAAATATAGAATAACTGGTCAAATAAATTCAGTCAGACAAAATAAATATATGATTTTAATAAACTAATGAAGGAAGCTTTCAATTATGAGAAAACTAAAACTATTAAACTACCCAAACTACAAGTGAATGTCAATGAAAACCAATAAGACCAAACTGCACTATGTATGGCAAATGTGTGCACTTGTGTACATAGCCTGGTCAATAAGTATCCGGACTGTTGCCATAGTAATGAAACTAAATCACACAAAGTAAAGCTGCTTGGCACAGATTGACCTTGAACTCTGCTGTGCATGCACACTAAGTTTTAATATTCCAGCTCACTTCCGTTATTTATAACTGCTTGGAAGGAGCATGTGTAGTGTGTGATCATTGCATTGACCATGACAGAGAAAGTTGAGCAGAGAATCTGCAACAAATTTTGACTACAAGGGGATTGTTCGTCATGAGTATGCTACTGCTGGTCAAACAGTAAACAAGTATTACTACCATGACATTTTGCAATGTTTGCAGGATGCTATTCATCAGAAAAAGCCACATTTGCATGCATCCAGCAAGTGGTAATTGCACTGTGATAATGCACCTGGTCATTCAGTGCAGCTTGTGGAGCAGTTTTTGGCTAGGCACAGCATTCCCCAGGTCCGACAGCCACCGTATTCCCCAGATCTCACTGCTTGTGACTTTTTCCTCTTTCCAAAAATCAAATCCCACTTGAAAGGAAGAAGATTTCAGGACGTTGAGGAAATCAAAGTGAATGCAATGAGGCAGCTGCTGATTATCCCAGAAAACAAGTTCCAAGAATGCTCCCATCAATGGAAATAGCATTGGATTAAGTGTATGGCTTCCGAAGGGGACTACTTTGAAGGAGATTAAATGCCAAATTGGTATGTGTTGTAGTTTTTTTTTTATAACACTAGTCCGGATACTTATTGATCAGACCTCATATGCACATGTTCACTTTCTTGACTAAAAAAAAAAAAACAAGAAGCATTCATAGTACCTATGTTATTATGGATGGTTTCAATGTTTGATGTATATGATAGGATAGCAACAGCAGAAAAATATGCATACATAAATATACATATATTTTTTACATACTCATATATGAATTCAGACATATACATAGTATGTATGTAGATATGTATATGTGTGTGTATGTATGTATATATATCTATATCTATGTATGTGTA
>NC_068982.1:37939085-37943650 GCF_001194135.2 Octopus bimaculoides | reverse complement strand
ATTAATAACTCTATTTCTGAAAACCAGTGGATAGATTCCACTGAAATTAGATAAATAACCTTCGAGCAGATAGTCAGCAGCGCCGCCTGGCTAAGGCTTGGCTACTCTGCATTGACAAGGGGCAACACCCTGAAACTAGTCTAGTCTGCAGATGCCAAACCAGCAGGGGGACACTGCTGACCTCCCCTGTTCGAAGGTTATAAAGGACACAGGTTTCGCGTGTCACATAGCTAGCTAGAGGCGATGGCTTCTTGGAGTATATATATATATATATATATATATACACTCACACACACACACACACACACACACACACACACATACACATAGCTATGTACGTAGATATGTTCATATTGGATTTATAATGTCTGTTTCCACCATCTAGGTCACAGAAAGATTATAAAGAAAATGAAAGGGATTCAATTTTCTCCTCAAAATCTTCTTGCTTATCTTTTATTTTAACTCTAAATTTTAAATCTAAAAACTTTTTTCTGACATTTACAACTTCTGTGCAGAGAATGCATTTACATTTTGGAGTTACTTTTCTTTTCCTAAAAACCCAAACTAAGACATAATAATTTTAGTACACAGAGCAAAGCAGTGGCTCTTAACCTGGGCAGTAGCGCTTCCCACCCCACCCCTTAGGTGTGTTGTGAACTCATACGGTGGATGCAGGATGCTTTGAAAAGGTTGTGATTTTTCTTAGAAACAAAATTTTTTAAATAATTTTTAAATAATTCCAATAATTATATTCAAAATATATTTTTAAAAAAAATCTTTATCAGGATCAGAATTTGAATTGGACATTGTGTTGTTAGCAGTAACATGACTGATAACACACATTGATCCAATGTTCCCAATTTGCTTCTTTTAGATATAAATTAGTGAATATAGCTGTCTGAATAAATACTATTAAAATATTATCTGAATAAATATTATTAAAATTCAAGTAAGAGATATAAATGCTTTATTATTTAATTCTATTTGAATTCTAATCTCATTCTCTTCTCTGCTTTGATTACAGCTTGTAAAGTTTCATGCAAACTACCACCAAGATACTTTGCAGTTAAATGTTGCCTTTGAATAACACAATGGATAGCAAAAATACTTGAAATTACTCTTTTCAAATGGATCATAAACCTATGATGATGACCCATCAGCTGCACAGGAAATATTGTTTATAAAAACGATTGTTTTATTGTTGAAAAGTTTCTGAACATCTTTGTAAATGAGTGGTTCTCAACCAGGGTCTCTGTTACCTCTGGTAGTCCATATAAGATTTTTGGGAGTTCATATAAGCAAAATAGTAAATTGGAGATCCACAATGGTATTTTAAGGATCCATGAAAAAATTTGCTTCAGATGTATTCATTACAAAAAAAACAGCTATAATTCTCTCTCTCTCTGGAGTTTTACATAGTTCAACATGTTTCTAGCCACAGAAACATGTTCTCTGAATGAGTGCTATTCCAAACCTGCACAAGCGAATGTGTGAAAAACAAAATAATAATTTTGAAAGAAGTACTTATAAAACTAGTTTAGGGGTCCGCCAGAGTAAAATAGTAATCAAAGGGGTCCATAGGTAAAAAATGGTCAAGAACCACTGTTGTAAATCATCAAGCCTTTCAAATCAGTTTTCAATTATTCTGTAAATGCCAAACTCTTCAATAATCCCTTGATTTGAATTGATATTGTGCATTTAAACTAGTAATAAAGCCTCCATATCAAATAGTACTGTTTCATCAAGATGTAAACAAAATTAGGTTGTTTCTAAATCATCCTAAAGTTTGTTTTTAACATCATTTACCACTTCATCAATTCCAACTGAGGTGGAAATTGAAGAAGAAATTGCATCACTTAAAGCAGGAAACATAGTTATAAAT
This sequence comes from Octopus bimaculoides, assembly GCF_001194135.2. Lineage (NCBI taxonomy): Eukaryota > Metazoa > Mollusca > Cephalopoda > Octopoda > Octopodidae > Octopus > Octopus bimaculoides. The sequence goes on along the minus strand of NC_068982.1, from coordinate 37,941,768 downwards.
TTTTATTTAACAAAAGATAAAATAAGAGTCTCTCTAATACTATGGGGGCTTCTCATATGCATTAAGCAATAATCTTTGAAATATTACAACAAGCAATAAGCCCTTTGTCAACTGTTGTTTATTTTCAGAATAGCTATTTAACTGTAGAATTGTTTTCAAATTTAGAATTGTTTTCAAATTGACATTGTCTGAATGGGTGCATGGTGTACCACGCATCAGGCGTTGAAGTGATTGCAGAGTAACGTGAGATGAGGTGTTTTGTTCAAGAGCACAATGCACCAACTGGTCTAGGAATTGAAATCATGATCACTAGAACATGAGTGCAACACCCTACCCACTAAGCCATGCAGACTTGTCATGCAGGTTGAAAATATCTTATGGAGTGTGCACATGACCAAAGAGGAGATGTATGGAGACATTACACCAATGTCTAGTAATATTGTTTGGTTGGCCACTGCTATCATGTTGAACAGCAAGCCATCAGGTGTTTTTATTTTGTAGATTCTTGCACCCTAATAGAGAACAAAGACCTCTCAACTACATTCATGTTATTGATACAGACACACAACATGAAACTCAAGATCTACTAAAGCTAATGGACAACAGAGATTTTTGGCACAGCACTAGGAGAGACATCTTGTTCACAGCCACTTGAATAAGAAAAAGATATAACGCACACATACATACACACATTTATATTCCTATGAATTAGGAGACAGTTGTGTTGTTCTGCAGATGAAACCTTATGCAAATTGTCAGTAATGTTTGTCTCCGCTGTCAGACATGTAGGGCATGTTTTATGATTTTCAGATACCTTAACTGTATGACTAAAGATAAATATACTACTATGTCCATGTGATGTGTGTGTGTTTAAATATTTGTTATGTAGTTATATATACATATATATAGTTATATAGTTACATGTAAAAATACAAACATATAAAATAGTTATAAGTGGGAATGTACTGAGAGAGAAAAAAACGCTTAATGGGAAACAGATGTAATGTGCAACAAAGAAGACTGCACGGGTTTGGTCATGTGATGCATATGGATAAGGTCAGCTGCATAAAGCAGTGCTGGTTGCTTAAATCAGATGTAACCTCTGAAAGAAGACCCAGGGAGACATAGAATAAAGATACTGAGATTCATGGAGGAGATGACAAAGAACTAAGGTGATTGGTGGTTTGCTGTGCTCAAGAAGATCCATCCATAACTGGAAACATGAGGTCCTAAAAACATTTTGCCTATGCTTGTATATGCTGGGCACTGTCCCTACACCCATACAGCTACCAGTTAATCCCTTCTTTCTCCTCATTTCCATCCCTCATTCTCATTATTATCCCTTCCCATGTACTATTCCCTTTCCCACCACCTTCTGCCATGCTTCATCATAACACCCTGCATATCTGCTATCATTCTCAGTACCCTCTCTTGTGTCACCTTACCTGCTCACTATTAGTTATGCCCTATGTATCTCTGCATATCCCTCCCCATTGCTCCTATGCCTTACTCATCTAGTAATCTCTTGCTTCTTGAGAGTTCCTCTCTGGCAACCCATAATTACCATCTTGTCTTTTTCCCAGCTACATCCACTGACCCTTATATAAATGTGGGTAAGCCACACATCTTCTCTATAGCAGAACACCTCTGTTTCTCCCTGCCATGAAATCTCCTCTCCAGCATCTCAAATACTCCCCCATCTAGTCAAGGGGACTCTTCCCTTTTCTGATTCTTTCCTGTCTTGCAAGTCACATGGCAACCCTACTATCAGGTCATCCCATAAGTTCTGGCCGAATTTTGATTCAGTCATTAGACTGTAAACAAGCTGGGGCACTGCCTTGAAGAATTTTTTTAGTTGAATGAATTGACCCCAGTACTTCTCTTTTGTTTACAGCCTGATCCTTATTCTATCAGTCTCTATTACCAAACCACTAAGATACCAACACCGGTAGTCAATCAGTAGTGGGTAACAAACACAGACACAAAGGCACACACACACACACACACACACGGCTTCTTTCAGTTTCCATCTACCAAATTCACTCACAAAGCTTTTGTGGGCCCAAAGCTATAGTAGAAGACACTTGCCCAAGGTGTGCCACACAGTGGAACTGAACCTGGAACCATATGGTTGGGAAGTAAATTTCAAATGTATGTGTGTGTGCATGATAATGTGTATATGTTTGTATCTCCTTGTCTTGAAATCCATGATTGTAAACAAATTTACCACTCTTACAAAAACAGTGACATTTGTTTATAATCTGGCATGAAAACAGGTCCAGCCATCAATCTGTGCTCACACACACATATACATATAGGCATATACACACACATCTATGTATATGCATCAATATATGTAAAACAACACCAAATAAACATAAAACCATACATTAATTTCCTAGCAAACAAATATATTGCTAATGACTTTTTTCCTTTAAGAAAACAGAAATAGGCACAAGTGTGGCTGTGTGGTAAAAAGTTTGCTTCCCAACTACATGGTTGTGGTTTTAGCCCGACTGCATGGCACCTTGGGCAAATTTTTTCTAGTATAGTTTTGGGCCAACCAAAGATTTGTGAATAGATTTAGTAGACAGAAACAGAAAGAAGCTTGTCGTGTGTGTGTGTGTGTGTGTGTGCGTGCGTGCGTGCGTGCGTGTGTGTGTGTGTGTGTGTGTGTGTGTGT
>NC_068982.1:37937733-37939075 GCF_001194135.2 Octopus bimaculoides | reverse complement strand
CGTGCGTGCGTGTGTGTGTGTGTGCGTGCGTGCGTGCGTGTGTGTGTGTGTGTGTGTGTGTGTGTGTGTGTGTGTGTCTTTGTTTGTCCTCCATCATTGCTTGACAACTGGTGTTGGTGTGTTTACATTCTTGCAACTTAGCAGTTCAGCAAAAGAGGCCAATAGAATAAATACCAGGCTTAAAAGTATAAGTGCTGGATTCAATTTGTTCAACTAAAATTCTTCAAGTTAGTGCCCCAGCATGGCCACACTCTAATAATTGAAACAAGTAAAAGATAAAAGATATACCAGTAATAATTTTTTTCTTATGACAAAGATGTCTTGAAAAAATGAACTCATTGACAAACTGATATTATGATGACCTCTCATACCACTGTGACCACAGTTTCATGGAAATAAGCCATATTTGAATGTCAAACAAATGTCATATTGATCATAATTCTGAGAAAGGAAAAAAACCCAGATATTCTGATGTTAACATCATAATTCTTTATCTACAAAAATCATAAAATCAAACACTTATGGCTTGCAAAACTGCAAGACCTCCAAAGTGGGTACACTTAAGGACAAGAAATAGGGAAAGAAGAAAAGAGAGAAGTAAAAGAAAGATGTGGCTGAAGAATGATGGTGTGTGAGACATACAAACATCAAGAAGCTTATTCATAATTCAAATAAAATAGATAGATAAATAAACACGTTTATTTTAATGTTGTTTAAAGAAATACCTAAATAATATAGATTGATAATTTGACATTGAATTGAAGCCTCGTGTAACATAAACACACACATACATATGTGCAAAATTAGATATGCACACGTGCATTTATGTTTTAATATTTCACATAGGTATTGCGATACTAATAACCTGGTGTAGAACTCAATATACATATGCTTCTGTACAAAGTGTTAGTCGGGTATCAAGCAGTAATAAGAAAAGAGATGTCAAAGGAATAACCAATTATCTTATGAACTTCATTAGCTGACAGCTGTTTCTGCAATAAGATGCAGTGGACTCATAACTGGATGCCGAGAAACACCTTACAGTTTCAACAGAGTCTCACATATATATGTATATACACACACAATGTATGATTGACAGGCAGATAGAGAGATACAAATACAGGCATGGCTGTGTGGTTATAAAATTCACTTTGCAACCACATTGTTTTTGGCTCAGATTCACTGGATATCTTCAGCAAGTGTTTCTCCTATAGCAACAAGATCAATCTGAGCAATACCTTGTGAATAGGATTAGTGACTGGAAAATGTGTGGAAGCCTGTCATGTGTGTGTGTGTGTGTGTGTGTGTGTGTGTGTGTGTGTGTGTGTGTGTGTGTGTGTGT
>NC_068982.1:37934427-37937398 GCF_001194135.2 Octopus bimaculoides | reverse complement strand
ATATATACAGTGTAAGTTGCATTAAGGAAGTCAATTTTCAGAGTTGTTTGGATATTGGACAGAATGTTCTTGTGAATCTTTTCGGGCTCTCTGCATTCTCAGTTCAAATTCTGACAAGGTCAATATTGTCTTTCGTTTTATCAGGATTAATAAATAAAACTCTAATCAAGTGCTAGTGCAGTCCTCTCTCCACCCGCCTGTCATGTCCTTGTATATTCTGCTGGGTCAACTGTGGGAGCATGAGTGCATAGGTACTTAAAATCATGAACAAAAAAGTATAGTACATCTTGTACTCTCTTTTCAATTCCTGCTACAATTTACAAGAAGTTTTTGATTGACCTCTCTTTTTTAACAGTAATCTTTACCTGAAAATTTTGATTTGTATGCTGGAAAATACAGTATGAATTTTTGCCTGTTACAGTTATTTATCATCAGTCAGATGTTTATATTTGTAATTAGGATATGTTGTCTGTGTGTTTATTTTAGCACTGTTCTATGAGCGTTGCTTCTACCAGTAATCATTTACTTTGTGGGAAAAACTGTATGAGCTAGATATGTTGTTTATTGATTTTGTGTGTATGTGTGTGTTGTGTGATATAGTGCACTAAAATTGCTCCTTTTTGTAAGAGCATAGTAAACCAGTAGAAGAATGTCACATTTGAATGTGACATTATAATTGTTGTAGTTGCGAAAGTTACAACTTTCATCTTTGCAATCAAATTTCTAAGTCACAGTTGTCATTACAATGAATTTAGAAACTTTAATGTTCTCAACAAATTGCAAGGAATCATATGGATATTGATAGAAAGTTATAACTCAAACATAGACAAGACTTTCAACACAATATGGTTAAAAGAAAATCTGTTCCTTGTGAGTGACCAAGCATTTAGAATAAGGAACCACTGCATCTCATACAGTACAAGAAATAAAATTGGATAGAAAAAAAACATTAACTGACTGCATTACAATTTTATATAGAATCCCACAAAAAAATGAGATGAATAACTATGGAAGCTTTACCAATAGTAAAATACAAACACAAAAACAGTACATGTAAAAAGAAAAAAACAGCCCACACAATCACCCAGAAATTAACTGTATAAATTTTGAGTCCAGCATTAAAAATTTTAACAGTCAAAACAGTATTCCCATAATACTTTGCAACCCTAGTAAAGCAAACAAACAGCACACAGTTATTACCATCATTTATTCCTGATGATGATACCATGAACTTAGGAATGTTAATGTGGTAAACTGAATATATTAAGGGCTAATAAGGAAATAAGAAAATATCTTTAAAGAAGATTCAACTTGAGCACAACCATGTCTTTAATATAACATGTTTAAAAGAAAATTTGTCCTGTATTTTCACACACATACATATATGCATATATACATACATTTAGTCACACACATGTAATTATTAATAGTAGATGCATGGATGTGAGGTTAAGAATTTCATTTCACAACCACATGGCTTTGGGTTCAGTCCTACTGTTTGGTAACTTGGGTAAGTGTCTTCTATTATAGGTCTCGGTTGATCAAAGGTGTGTGAGTGAATTTGATAAACTGAAAATGAAAGAAGCTAGTTGTGTGAATTTATGTATATGTGAAGGCATGTGATCTAGCAGATAGGATGTTGCACACATGATTGCAAGATTGTGGTTATGAATCCTAGATCAGCAGTGCATTGTGTTCTTGAGCAAAACACTTCATTTCACATTGCTCCAGTTCACTCAGCTGTAAATGGATAACTGTGTAATAGACTGATATTCCATTCAGGGGAAATGTTGACCAGTCTACCCAGCCAGTGGGTTGGCATCATTCGAAAGCTGCAACAATGCAAAAGAGCACTTTGTAGCCAGCAGAGTATAACAACATCAGCTAGTCTGGTTATCAGCCAGTGTTGTACATGTATGGGTCAGAGTTTGTGCATGTATGTGTGTTAATGTCTCCTTGTTTTGACACCATGTGATAGTTGTAAACAAGTGTCACCATCCTTCATTTCCAATCTTCCATGAAAATATGCCTCCAAGTAAGGAGAAATATTACCTTACTTGCAAATAAATGAGGATTGGTGTCAGGAAGGGCATCAGACCATAGAAAATCTGCCACAATAAATTGCATCTAGCATGGAAAAATGAATGCTAAAATGACAATGATGATACACACACATACACACACACGCACACACACACACACACACACACACACACACATGCATACAACAGGCTTCCTTCAGTTTCCATCAACAAAATCTACTCACAAAGCTTTGGCCAGTCTAGGGCTTTTGTAGAAGGTGACACACAGTGGGACTGAACCCAAAACCATGAGGTTAGGAAGCAAATTGTTAACCACAGAACTACACTTCCATTTATGCCTCTCTCTCTTTCTCTCACACACACACTTTCACTGTGCTTATATATAAACATATATAAGTATGTGTGTGTGTGTGTGTGTGTGTGTGTGTGTGTGTTGTGTGTACATACACACACATGCACACATATATATTATATATTACACATGCATAAACACACACACACACATGCACACACACACACACACACACACACACACACACACACACACATCCTCACACAGGTGCAATAAATGGAATCAATTGCTTGACCTTTTATGATCAGAGGTGTATATGAATGATTGATCAGCCCTACTGACCTTTCAAGAGAAATCTGATATATATTCCCAACAGCTATATGAACTGAGGCAAAGCAGGATGAACTTGCCCTAACCATAAACATAATATAACAACTACCGTGGGTCTGAATACACAACCTCTTAGCTGGTACTGGAATACCTTATTAACTCAGCTATTATACTTCTACATATGTACATATATGTATATACAGAAATATATAGAGAGAAGTAAGTGTAAGGATAAGTGAGTTAGGCAGGTCAATATACAAAGTATATTAAATACATGAAATACAAACATAACATATATATATATATA
>NC_068982.1:37932285-37934135 GCF_001194135.2 Octopus bimaculoides | reverse complement strand
ATATATATATATATATATATATACACACATACACATATATACATATATATATTTCTACATTTTTAAAATTTGTTTATGGGAAACATTTTGAATATGCAAAAAAGCTCCCATTCCATTATGCCGACCACAGTCTAATGATGCTGACTGGGGAACCAATATTTGGGGATTGCATTGAGATGTACCAATATAAAATCCTTGGATGGAATTTATAAACATTTACAAGCAGTGATGCATTAAATGTTTATAAATTGCATCCAAGGAGTATTGTTATTATTATGTATTTCTATATATATATTTCTATACATATATATTTACTACAACATGTGAATATAGACAAGTCCATGATTAATACATATTACAGGTGTTACAACCAAGGAAATGCTAAATAAGTCATAAAACCAAAGAAATATATGATATTTTATAATGTACTACATGAGCTGAGGAAACAACTTTGAAAAAGGTTTGATTTAATTTGTTTTATCCTCAAATGTTTCAGTAACTTATAGCCTAGCCAAATCCTTCTAGGTTTGAAAAAAGAAAAAAAACATACCTTACATACTAAGATAAATTTTCACAAGTTAATATATGTTACATTGTATTGTTTTGGTCAGCACTATGAATTTGCTACCTTTGTGCTATAAAAGGTTAAGACCCACTTCAGTAATGAATGATCAAGGAATTGCATCTAGACAGTTCCCTTCAAGGCACAAATCTGGGCAAGGTTGTTTGTGGAAAACCAGCAGTTGCCCATGCATAGCAGTCTCCCTTCTCCATGCCACTGATGTTGTTCAAGGGAAAGGCATAGGCCAATACTGCTTGGCACTAGTGATATCACAACTCAGCTGAGTGAACTAGAGCCATGTGAATAGATTGTCTTGCTCAAGAACACAACAGACAGCTCAGTCCATGAACTGAACTCACAACCTCATGACTTTAAGCCCAATACTTTAACCACTGAGCCATGTGCTTTTGTGCTAAAGCCTTAATCAAACAGAACTAAATGTGGTCTACTTAACAGTAGTTTTCAAAGATTCTGATGCCAATCTTGAGCAAACTGTAAAATCAATGCATTAATACCCGTTTCTGCAATATACTCTCTTGCACTTATAATTTATTTTGCTTGTAGGAATGATATTGTAAAAATGATATTATGCAGCATTGATATTCTGGACACATTGTAAGAATGATATTCTATAGCATTACTTGAGTTTTCAAACATTTTCTTTTCCCTCATTAGAAAATTATATAATTTTTCAAAATGAAAATGAAAAAGTTTTGTACATTGAAGCTTTAAAAGATTAGACAACAAAGTAGCCTAGAAACTTACCAGGAGTTGGAGGTGTGGAGACTCTGGAAAAATTATCAATGTTTGAAGGAGAATTAACTTTGCTGTAAATATAAATAAACAAAACATGATATAATTCCTGAAAATTCTAATAATTGGTAGAAAATAGATATTAACAGTAAAGACCAGGAAAACAGACTGCTGACACAGATAATACTTTTTAGTTAGAGAATTCAATAAATTAGGAATTCAATATATGATTTATTGCTAAATAAAATGTGAAGAGAGGCAAGAATATTTAGAAAGGATTGAAATCTCTGAATATGCTATGAAGAGATGTATTCAAAAGGGCAAAGCATTTACTGTGAACAGCCCAGATGTTGCTGGATAAAAGTACATAGTACGATCATGTCTCTAGTTAAAGAAATAGGAAAAGAATGCATAGAAGTATGCCATAAGTCAATACAACTGAAATACCACTAATATATATGTGTGTGTGTGTATACATATATATTTATATATATATATACACACATATTTATATATATATATATATATATATATA
>NC_068982.1:37929079-37932275 GCF_001194135.2 Octopus bimaculoides | reverse complement strand
TATATATATATATATATCTATATATATATACACACACACACACACACACAAACAGACACATAGATATAGATATATGTTAGTGCAGCATCAGTGCATGCAACAATTACAAAGATAAAAGCTAAGATGGCTACACAGCTGTCAGGTATTGAAGCAAGAATGTGACAGTGTAAAGCAAACACTTAATGAAGATATTATTTGCAATGACTGGCTTGCTAATGAATTCCTAACAACGACAAAAGAAATTTTCAGAATAAAATCTTATAGGACAGGTAAAGGCCATGAAAGTAGTCAAATTACAGTATACATATCATGTAGTTTGGTTGTGTATAAAGATGACAAATCAGAAATAAAGCATTTTTGAAGTAATAGTTAACAGAAAAAATATCTTTTTAAAAGATACAATTATTAAATTAACTGTTTTTTCTTCTTTATTTATTCAGACATGAAATTTCTATCTATTGCACCAAGCAACTGAAATTCATAAAATGTTGCAAACTAATTTTTGATATGTTCAAGCCTTAAATGAACAAGATTTTTTCCTGCATTTTGTTTGATATATTTTTCAACCACGTTTCACAATTGATGACATGAATATAGAATGGTAGGAATAGAACAAAACTCTTGTATTGTGGTACGTGACTGAGCTCAATGAGGATAGTACTACATGGGCATATGGTATCTCTTATGATGGTAGGCAATATATTCTTCCTTTGTCTCCACTGCACATATGCAATGTTCTGTTGTAATGCTTAAACTGAAACCAAAATTTAAACTGCAAGTCATAACCGGAAAAATATCCATACTGAAGTCCACAAGTAAGTAGTTGTAGACAATAAAATCCTCAAACTGTTGACTCTTTGTGCTGTATGAGTCACTTGACTGGACAGTTTGATAGTTGTTCAGTTAGTTTCATTATAAAAAATTGTGAATTTTGACCAATATCAGCATATTTTTATAAATGTTTGTAGAAGTAAGCAAGTATGCTGCTAGTAAAATCTGACCTATCTTTGAAAACACTTCAACTGCTTTAAGTGAAATAGCAGTTCATTGTCAGAGGTAAGAAACTGTTTCTGTTTGTTTGTTATCAAGTGGAGAAGTCTATATTAGTTTGGGTCATCTACAATAAATTCATAAACTAGGTAACTAACAAATATATAATTTCTGTTCTTGAGATATGCTAGATAGACATAGTGAACAGTAATACCAATATTAGACTGGCACATGACTGAGATGAATCAATATGATCATATGACCAATTTGAAACGTATTGATGGTGTTTAACTTTCATGCATGAAAAATAATAACAAAAGTTGTGCCACTGCTTCTCAAATAGTAGCAATGGTAACAATTACTTACCCATAAAACTTGCCTCCCCTACCAGAACCTGTGAGCTGGAGCTTCAGGTTTTCCAATTTTGCAGGACTAGGGATAAATCCAACATCACAGCCTTCTTTAACAGCTCGGCCAATCCACCAATCATTACTGAATTTCTACAATAAAAATTTGACAAGAATATGGTTTTTATTAATTCATTTAATGTTCAAGATAGAATTATGATTCTTTACCAGTTTTGATTCTAAATATGACTAAATTTCATATTTGGCCTCTAAGGAAATATTCTTGCACAATACTTCAGGCTAACACCAAATATGATAAAGAAATACATCTCAATGTGATTGGTGAAAAATGACCTTCAAGTTCTAATATATCTCTTAAGAGATGACACTCTTGCCTTTGAGTGTTGATAAAAAGTTAATAAATAGGAACACTGAAACAACATTAAGTGTATCTTTCTGACCAATGACATACTATTATCCTATAAAATCAAGTGCAACTTGAAAAAAACAGAAAAGTTTTAAATCAAAACTGAAGAAAACATATGACATAACAGTTAAAATTGTTTCGAACATGACATTCACAATGCTATGTTGTTATCCAGTATCTAATTAATGGTACCTATAGCAAAGACAGACAAACTGGTTACAGTTAATTGGCAATAGTTTTATTGGAGTTGGGACAGACCACTGTTTAAATGTGAAGGTTTATCCTCTTTTTTGCTGCTTTTTGGGGGAATGGGTGGGGTTTAAAGGAAAATATAGTAGTGATAAGAGATTGGCATAGTTACTATGGAAATACTGAAGTTTCCATATGTTGACAAATAGTTGGGTCAGTGAGTACATCAAGTATACATTTTTATATCATTTGCTTTATTCTTTCCTGTCTATTTTACAATGAGTGAAGGTCATTTCAAGCTGTGTGTAACAGATGTCTTTTATGTTTGTCTTTTGTATGTGTGGTATGTTAGCTTTGTTGTGTGTGATATAAAAGGAAAATATCATGCTTTCTATGTATGATGGCTTGCTTTAGTGCTACATTAACCTTTTAAGATTTGGCCCAAATATTCTACCAATTTTATGTTCAAAACATGCAGATCTGGCCTCTCACACCTATCCTACAATATCATTCTAAAAATAAACAATTACATTATCGAAATTGCCAAGCTATGATATAATGCATGAATAATTCCAAACATTGTGAGTAAATAAGCATTACATTTGACAGAATAAACTGAATGTTAAAGTATTAAACCATTTTTGTGATGTCAGAACTTTATTTGGTGGATTTGTTGTGTGGTAGTCTCTGAAAAGATGTGAGATGAAGTGACATATTTTTGGTAGTAGAGAAACAGCTGATGCATGATTGCATAATCTACTCAATGTAGCAACTGAACTCCTTAGAAAGTACCCTACTAGCATATAAAATAGGAATCACATACAAGATTCAAAACTTCAAGCAATATACACACAACAAAGATTGTTTGTCAATAACAAGAACACAGAACCATGAAATTGTGAACAAATACAACAGAAAACCAATTTGAAGGTAACTTTAGGGATAAATATTTGTAGATAACAATGATGCATACTAAGATATCAAGATCCCAATATCATCATCATCATCATCATCGTTTAACGTCCGCTTTCCATGCTAGCATGGGTTGGACGATTTGACTGAGGACTGGTGAAACCGGATGGCAACACCAGGCTCCAGTCTGATTTGGCAGAGTTTCTACAGCTGGATGCCCTTCCTAACGCCAACCACTCAGAGAGTGTAGTGGGTGCTTTTACGTGTCACCCGCACGAAAACGGCCACGCTCGAAATGGTGTCTTTTATGTGCCACCCGCACAAGCCAGTC
>NC_068982.1:37927001-37928284 GCF_001194135.2 Octopus bimaculoides | reverse complement strand
GCACCTCTTATGTGTCCATAGCTTGCACCGGGTACATCTTATAGAGTTACTACCTACTCCTTTTCTACATACTGAGCAGGGCCATCTACCTGAAGGGGTTTGTGTTTTATCTACCTTCCTACTTATTAGGATTTTGGTTTTAGCTAGGTTGACTCTAAGGCCCTTCAATTCTAGACCTTGCTTCCACACCTGAAACTTCTCCTCTAGTTCTGATAGTGACTCCGCAATTAGGGCAAGGTCATCAGCATAGAGGAGCTCCCAGGGGCAACCTGTCTTGAACTCCTCTGTGATTGCCTGGAGGACTATGGTAAATAATAGGGGGCTGAGGACGGAACCTTGGTGGACCCCTACCTCTACCCGGAATTCATTGCTGTACTCATTTCCCAATATGAATGCAACAAATAATGCCAATGTCTGATCTATGGAATGACTCCACTTGCTGATAAAAATAAAATGGCTTCATAATGCAAAATTAAGATATGTACAAATACAACCACAAGGATAACAATTTAAATGAAAAGAAAGGGGAAAACTAAAAAAAAAAGGAAAAGAATATACAAAAGTGACATAAGGAGAAAATATATATTGGCCCTTTTAGAAACAACTTCTCTAACAGTGACAGCATAATAAAATACACCCAGTTGACATTGCAAAGTGGTGGGTGAGAGGAAGAGCATCCCACAAAAAAATATGTCAAAAAGGAAAGGAATGACTAGGCAACATGAACTCTGCAAGTATCAACACAAGAGAACTGTAACTTTGAGTACAACCACTTATAGTGTTGGTGCATGATACAATGCACTTAACCCATGCTGTGGTGAGGCCGGTGATAGGAAGAGTATCCAGCCATACAAATTATGCCAAAAATATGATGGATACGGCAAAGGCAGCTCGCCTTTTATGTTCCTTAAGTACCAAAGGATAAAAGACTGAAATTAGAAGCAGGATGGTGTGAGATCCACCCAACCCATGTGAGCATTGGAAAAAGAGATGTATGATGATGATAATATCAAGGATGGAATGATGATGATACGCAATAAAGACATATATTTAACTATAATTTCAGAGAAGTTAATTATGACGGTTAGTTTTTACACGCACACACACATTACTCTAATTAATTATTATTGAGAAGTGTCAGTGAAAAATGTCTCATCTTTAGATAATAGAGATGTGTACCATGTCGCATATGTTTATATATTTCTCTTTCTCTCTCTTTCTCTCTCTCTCTCTCTCTCTCTCTCTCTATATATATATATATATATATATATATATATATATAT
>NC_068982.1:37913301-37926551 GCF_001194135.2 Octopus bimaculoides | reverse complement strand
ATATATATATATATATATATATATATATACGCACGCACACACACACACACACACAAAATCATACTTGAAGGATTACCACTAGTGCTAAAAAATAAGATAACTGATATTACTTTCAAATAAAAGGTGCAGCAATGAGCATGAAAGCCATACTCACTTCTGTGACACTAATGATGGAATTCTTAGTAGAAAACATTTATAACCAATCCATGTTTATTTTTGATCAGCATTTCCAATCTCATTTAGAAGATAATTGGAAAAGAGTCCTAGATAACTGTTTCATAGTTTGGAACAGAAATAAGAAAGACATTATAAAGATTCCATAAATTAATCAATAATATTGATGAATCAATACAGGTCACACTGGAAATGAGTGAAGAGGAACTTTCACTTCTGGACATTTTAATAATTAAGGAAAATAAAAACTATTTAAAACTGATCTCTATAGCAAAGCCATTGACACACCAATACTTAGAATTTAACTTTCACCATCCATCCCATAGTGAAAGAAATCTTATTTAATATGGCAAGACATATATGTGCAATAGTTACAGACTGAACTAGATGAGAGAGAGAACTGAGAAAAATAAAAATGTTCTTCCAAAGATTTATAGAGAAACTATTGCAATGTTGAGAAAGACATAGACAGAAATATTCCATTTGTAGTTACCCCCAATTCCAGAAAGCACATCTTACATCTAGCAAAATCATATCTCCTAATTATTCATCAGTCATCAAGTCTGAGGTAAGCCATTAAAGAGTTACAAAGAATTAACAGTTGAAGACAACCAAATCTTAATAAAACCAAACTTTACTAACTGTCCTGGATGTATTTTTAGTATTGCCAATAATAATAGGGTTGCTATATACTACAAAGAGTTGAGGGTTTATACCACTCTGTGATGTGTTTGTTTCCTCTGAGATATGCAACCAAGGAAGTGAACAGAAATAATAGTAATGAAGGTGTGTGTGTGTGTGTGTGTGTGTGCAATTGTCATTATCATCATCAATGTCTTAATAGTTTCCATGCTTGCATGGGTCAGAAGGAATCTATTAAGGCAAATTTTCTATGGTCAGATGCCCCCACCCATCCCTGTCACCAACACACACCTGTTACCAAGCAAAGCAATGTTTTCTATAGCCAAACATGTTTTTCAGAGAAGACTGAAAATGAACAAAGCTTGTTTACAACCACTGTAAGATGTCAAGACAAGGACACACGGATGCGTGCACACACACACATATATATAAGTACATATATACCCTGTATGTACAGTTAGATGTACAACTACAACAGTATGAGTTAAAGCTCCACATATATTATCATTATCCACCCAGCTTCTAGTATACTGCTTAGTCTACCACTGTACTTAGCAGTGTTACAATCTATGATATACTGAGCATATGTAGTAGAAAATTAAGATTAACATAAATATAAATTATTAGTTCCTACATATGTTTCATGGTTGCAGTTATTTGGAACTCAGTATCAGGTACATCTGGATGCTTAACTGCAATGGACCATCAGGGGGAACACTTTATTGCATTCTGTTATAGAGTTCTGATGCGTGTGTGTGTGTGTGCATGCATGTGTATGCGTGAGTGTGGTTCTTTTACAGATATATGATACATTGACCAGTATATATATAGTGGCCAAAGTCAGATGACTGAAATAAATAAAAGGTATATATATATTGTAAAAACCCATATAATTTGCACACCTGTGTAATATGCGCAGGTGATTTTCAGGATAAAAATTGTTAAAAAGAGTTTCTACTTGTGTAAAATTTGCATTCAAAAGTATTCAGAATTGCCAATATGGACAGGGGGAAAAGGTTTTCAATTTAGTTGTATTTAGCATAATTTCACTTACTTATGATTAGATTTTATTAAATTTTCATTAAATAAAAATAATCTCTGTTTAACTGGTATCACATGGAAAGCTATTAAATTACAAAGTGTTTGTGTTGTTTATAATAAACTTCATTTTACATTTCTTGCCCACAAGAGATTATGTCCGATCTTTAGCATACTTCTATATGTCTTCTCAAATCATGATCACAGGAAAAGTTGTTGATAAATCTTATCAACAAAAACAAAGCTGATAAATACACATATGTATAATGCCCGGGAAGTGAAAAAGTCTTTAACGTTTCAAGCCTACGCTCTTCCACAGAAAGGAATACAGAAAGAAACAAGGCGGCGAGCTGGCAGAAACGTTAGCATGCCGGGTGAAATGCTTAGCGGTATTTCGTCTGCTGTTACGTTCTGAGTACAAATTCCGCCAAGCTTGACTTAGCTTTTCATCCTTTCGGGGGTTGATTAAATAAGTACCAGTTATGCACCGGGGTCGATGTAATCAACTTAATCCCTTTGTCTGTCCTTGTTTGTTCCCTCTATGTTTAACCCCTTGTGTGCAATAAAGAAATAAGAAACAAGGAGAGAAAAAAAAGAATGTGTAGTGGCTAGCGATCTATCATGGTGAATATATGTGTGTGTGTGTGTGTGTGTGTCGTATTTCGGGATGGTCATTTTTTTTGCCAAATAAACACATGCACTATATATTTGTTCTTCACTCATTTATTACTGTTCTTCTTCTTACACATATCCATTGTCCAGAAATCTTTCATCACACATTTGTGACCTCTTCAGTGACACTTTCCGTCTTTGTGTGTCTTCTTGCTCTGCTTCTTCCATTCTGGTTCTTCTATGATGTGTATCCATATATATACATGCATCTGTGTTTGTGTGTGTAATGTACATTTGTGTGTGACGAGTACTTATATATATATCATTTGTAAAAAACATAAATCCAAAAGAAAAAGTACACTCTAAGATCTAGAATTGTTTGTAAAATATATGTATTAATATATATATTGCTCTACATCTTAGAGTGTGCTTCTTCTTGAGCTATAATTTATACATACATATATATATACACATACACATTCATATATACACAAATACACATACATATATACATATATATGCAAACACACATGCATGTATGTGTTTATATATGTTTATATATATATATATCGTTTATTTGTTTCAGTCATCTGACTGCAGCCATGCTGGGGCACTGCCTTGTGTATGTATGTATATGTATATATATATACATCGGGTGATAGGATATGCTTGAGAAGTTCTGTTGAGTCAAATAAAATCAATATTGTAGCTGGGGCTGGTGTGGCTGGCTCCCATGCTGCTGGCACGTAAAGAGCACCAACCAAATGTGGCCGATACCAGTACCCCCAGACTGGCTCCCATGCCGGCAGCATGTAAAAAGTACCATCCAAACGTGATCGTTTCCAGGCCTGCCTGACTGGCTCCTGTGCTGGTGGAACATAAAAAGCACCCACTACACTCTCAGAGTGGTTGGCATTAGGAAGGGCATCAGCTGTAGAAATAATTCCAGATCAGATTGGAGCCTGGTGCAGCTGCTGGCTCTCCAGACCTCAGTCAAACCATCCAACTCATGCCAGCATGGAAAACGGACGTCAAACGATGATGATGATGATGATGTGAGATCATTGGCAGTGCCACTGGACTGGCTCCTATGCAGGTGGCAAGTAAAATACACCATTTTGAGTGTGGCCGTTGCCAGTACCGCCTGACTGGCTTCGTGCCGGTGGCACGTAAAAGCACCCACTGCACTCTCAGAGTGGTTGGTGTTAGGAAGGGCATCCAGCTGTAGAAACTCTGTCAAATCAGATTGGAGCCTGGTGTAGCCATCTGATTCACCAGTCTTCAGTCAAATCGTCCAACCCATGCTAGCATGGAAAGTGGACGTTAAATGATGATGATGAAATGTATATGTATGTACATATACAAATGATACAGATATGCATGTATATAGATATATATATTACACACACACACACACACACACACACACACACACACACACACACACACACACACATATATATATATACATATATACATACACATATATATACATACATATATAAATACATACACACAAACACACACATATATAATTATGTATATATAATAATGAATCATATTAAAACATATGTGTCATAAAATTATGATCTATTTGAAGTGAAACAGCAGCATTTCAGTGGAAATCATATGGTAGAATAGTGTTACACATACCTAACCACTAAGACAGTAGGCAGTAGTTAAGAACATTTACAAAAAGTATGACGGGTTTTTTTTTATTGTTACTCCTTATATTATTTGTATTATCTGTTCTTTTTAGTTTTTTTAACATAATAATTACTTTAAAAAATACCTATTCAACATGTCTTTGTAATTATCACCATCTCTAATAAGTATCTTTCAAAAACAAAACCTTTAAATATGCAAGCCATGAACTTGTTAACCTAGTCATATATATTCATAGTAATCAATAAATTCTAGCACATCTACTAAAAATTCAACTACATTGGCCTACTATCATTCATTCCACTCCTACCATTCCCTAGAGGGTCTAGGCTTGCTAAGTATACTACCCATCCTTAGGGAAGCATGATGACATATCACAACATAACACAATGTGATTGATAGTTTAGTGCCATTAGAGAGACAACTAAACTTCAAGGAGTTGTTAGTGTTAGAACTGTATTTTATAATGTACCAGCAAGTGTTTTGCTTACTTTATTTGCTGGTAATATTTTAGTGCAAACAGTGAAATGAATGGATGTTATTGTCTGTAGCATAATGACAAACACATTTTCATTTCATTAAAATATTAATAGTATAGCCAAGAAGAATGTTTAGAAAGTGTTACTTACCTCCAGTATGTGCAAGAAATCCTTGCATGTGAAGGAGATGGCATATCCATGGACTGGGGAGTCATCGTCCAATGAAGCATCAAAGGAAACATTTGTCCTCACAGCGAAGGCCACAGGTTTCCTCTGAAATAGAATGAAAAAAAAATAAACAATAAATTGACGAGCGTGAGAGGAGGGAGAAGAGCGTAAGAGAGCGTAAGAGATAGGGGGAGAAAGAGAGAAAGAATGGGGAGAGGTTTAAGAGATGTAGCATTTTACAACATTGCTTTTATCTTTTCATTACTTTATTGTTTTTCAATATTAATGTTCTCTTCAATAAAATTAATGTGCCATTTTTGATGAGTAACATGAAAGATCATATTTTTTTTGTTCAAAAGAGTAAAACCACTGCTTCCCTATCATGGTTATATTGCATTTAGCAATATCAGTCTTAAAATTGATTCTTAATTAGTCTATTGACAAAACCTCTCTCAACTATAGGGAACATGGTCTCTGCCATGAGTCCTAACCATATATATTGTCATTCTAACTTTGATATTGTTATTGCTATAGTTGTTCTCTTCTTTCTGTCACCATAATCATCATCATCATTGTTTCTTTGTATAGCTTTTGTCCAAAACTAATCATATACCATCTCATCTTGTAGACATGTTTTAAAAACTTTGACACAAATCTATGATTTGAAGAGAGAATTTTATTGCCATTGCTCCTAAAACCCTAAAACTCACCATATTCTTGTCATACACATCTCTACTATTAACCACACTATTTCACTTTTTTCTTTCCTAGCATTTATATTGCTTCATGCAGGGGTCACTTGCTTATATTGATGCAATTAACATATTACTCAAATCAATGCATTGTTCTGTCTATTGGAGACTTATCACTGAAAGCTGGATGTTGAAAGGACCTGTTTTCCTACTTCAAGAAGACTGGTGATAGAAATCCAGAATTTGAACTCAGAACATAAAGAGACAGTCCAACATTCTAACAGATTCCACCAATCCACTATCCTATCCTATTATTTATCAGCCCCAGAAGGATGAAAGGCAAAATTAACTTAGTGTGATTTGAACTCAGACCACAGAAAGACAGAGAAAAATACTGCAATATATTCTTCACAATGCCTTAATGACCACTAAGTTGCAGCTCTTAATCATGTCAATAACAGGACATATGAACTAATTTTAGTGTTTTATTCAAGCCATCTTAGACTGTGATCTCTTATGCTGTTAGTTGCTTCTAGCACATTTGGTGCTGCTACTTCTTTGACATTCTTGTATATCTAATGTTTCCCTTGAGTGCTAAATTCCTGCTTCTTTCCGTCCTGTATACTGATCAGAATCATTTCTTTAATGCTGTTTGATTTCTGTGCCCCCTGATACTAATTACTACTTTAATTATTAGCATATTTACACCTCCAATTTTTTTCTGTACAGCTTCCAGTTATGAATTTCACAGATTAAATTAAACAGATGAATAACAACAAAACTTCAGAGACACCCACACCACTTTTGCACTGTTATTTATTGGGTTTACTGCCAATTCTTACTCTATGTTTTTTTCAGCATGGTTGTACATTATACAGTAAGCATAGTATGGCTAAATAGTTAAGAACTTTGCTTCACAATGGCAAGGATGATCTCAGGTTCAATTCCACTGTGTGTTACCTAAACCAAATACCATTTTCTATAGTTTTAGGCCAATCCATATCTAGTGAGTGAAATTGGGAGATGGACACTGTATCTCCCTGTTAAGTGGGTTGCATGTTATTCAAAAGGTGCAGCCTTGTCACACAATGTGTCACTGATTCTACCTGAGAATTACATCAAAGGTCTATGTATCTGTAGAATGCTAAGGTACTTACACATTGTTTCAGAAGTAATTCAGTTGGCTGAGCAACTGAACTCTCATCACTGAATGAGAGAGCTCAACCAATCAACAAAACACCTTTAATAATAAATAGATGTGACTGTGTCAAAGATTTGCAATTTAGTTGTCTGACTAGAAATATAGCAAATGAGTTTTTATGTGGTAGAATTTAAGCATAGTTACTGCTTCATGCATAAACATCATGTCTTGCTTTATTTATCATTTACAGTTTTATTTTCTATGATTACCTACTGCAAAATTGCCATTTTCCTGACTAAACATTCATTTATTGACCCAATATTGGTGTAACTTGCAATAGTGAAGGCTCACATTTACACAACATTTATAAAGTGTACAAGACAGCCTGCACTATTATGTTATTCTCTACCTGCTTTTCTATCCATTCAAGATTTACAATTGTCATGTGGAAACTGACTCACATCAAAGCCTCTTTTTAAAACTTGTACTAATATTTCTTTAACAACAATTGTCTCCCAACATACAGACCAATGTTATTTCCTTGATACTGTTTGACTTCTGTGGCTCCTGCTACTAACTACCGCTTTAGTCATTTGCATATTTACACTTCCACATTGCTTTTGTAGCTTCAGAAATTCATTCTACATAGGCTGGGCTCATTTCTCACTTGGGAAACATTCAAAGTGGCTGTCAATATCATTAGTGTCATTTTATTGATTCAATTTTTTTAAAAATTTAGGTTACTTCAGTAGACAATTATAAACAAATAGAAATAACTAGCATAAAAATAAAACCCTATTACACATGTAAATTATAATTATATATATCTGATAGTAGGACAGTCTGTTACCACAAGTAATGCAAAGTAACAAGCTACCAACAGAAATGACTTGGTTAAGATAGCTGATACTGTAGTATTTGAAACCCATTTTTCTTTAAATGAAATTTGGGATAACATTCAGTATAGAATGAAAACATACAATGCTTCAGGAATGATTTTAGTAATATATTTTTAAACAGAAAGGACAGGTTTGAATTAAATTTAGTTCATATTTTTTTCTACTCTAGGCACAAGGCTTGAAATTTTGGGGGAAGGGGCTAGTCGATTAGATTGACCCCAGTATGCAACTAGTACTTAATTTATCAATCCCGAAAGGATGAAAGGCAAAGTCGACCTCAGCAGAATTTGAACTCAGAACGTAAAGACAGACGAAATACTGCTAAGCATTTTGCCTGGCGTGCTAATGTTTCTGCCAGCTCACCACCTTAGATTTAGTTCATATTACTAGCAAATCAAATGGCCAACAGAGGTTTCCTCACTGGCCTAGAGGCAAAATTCCTAGTATACTTTTGTTAGATCTAGCATATAATGCACATCTACCTTTTAATTTATAATTTAGTATATATTTTAGTACATAATCATAAAAATGTTTAATACATAATGGAAATCAATAAAATGCAATAATACAAATACATTTACACACATACATATTTTCATGCAAATATATAATGTTTTTTGGTACACAATATACCATCACACACTTATTTAATATTTTATAGCATTAAACAAAAGAGTGTCAAGTCAGACTAGTAGTATTGTGGATGACTAGTTTGTAAACCCTTATGAATATTAATCAGATGCAACTAATCCATAATTTACCAGATTAGAATAAAACGCTAGCCCCAATGTTTTCAACAAAAAGCAAGTTTTACAAAAACACTTCCTAATAAGCTGTTGTCTGATAAACATTGAGCAATAAAACTACAAATAGAAAAGAACATTTCAAAGTGATCTGTAAGCATCAAAAGTTCCCTCAAAATCATTACACAGGTATACTCATACACACAAACAGGTAGAAAAGCATACACTTACTCCTATTACACACACACTGCACACAGCCAAAAAATCAAAACTACCAAGAGCTTTCCTCACAGATGTGTTGAAGCCAAACCAGTAAAGAACATAGTCTATAACAACAGGAGTAAATTATCCAGCATCACCAACTGAGAAGTGTTTATCTATCATTGCAATTTCCAAAAGATAACCCTCATTAAGCAAAACGATGCCTTTGTGTATCACATAGGCTGTAAGCTCTCCCACTTTCCATACTGCAATTGAGATATCTGGTCCCTTGCCAGTCTGGAATGAGTCTGGTATGAAGAGCCAAGGTTGCAACTGGATGATGCTGTACACAGAAGGCTAAAGAAGAATGAAACCTGGAATCATCTATATATTAGTGTGTGTGAGGTTAGAAGTAACAACAAGTAGGCTATTAAAGATAATTTAAAGTTTTTCTTTGTATTAAAGAAATTCTTTGTATTAACACTTAGAGGCTATTTTAATTAGACCATATTTGAAGCATTAAGCCTTATTCGTTAAATCTTGATAAAACCCAAAAATTGAATTATATCTGCTAATAAACCTTAGATTTCTATAGGAAGTTAATGAAAACAAATTGAAAATTTTATCAATTATCATTGAAAGAAAGGCAGTATGAAGTTATCATTACCGCTATCATCTACAAGCACAATGGCTTAGAGTAAACAAATTGAATACAAATGAAGGAACCATTCTTTACAAAGCTCAAATGCTAAGTATCATGCAGAATATCAGTTTTTTTCCTAGTTAATATACTTTAAATAATAACATCACTTTGACATATTTCAAACGAAAGCATTCAGGTCCATTACAACAAATGAAGCTGAAACTGGTAAAAAGAAGCTAAACAGTAAAAAAATTTTTTTAAATTAATGAACTGTTCACACCTCAGAAGAAATGTTACTGCAACTGAAATGCTCTACAAAATGAACAGTCACAACCCTCAAACTTCAGAGTTAGGCTATCACCACAATGTGGAAGCTAAACATTAAACAAGCCAAACATTTTAATAATTATATATCCTTTCTGCATTCTGAAAGCTGCAGTTGAAATTATTCACTTAAAAGTGAATTCTAATTTTAAAGAACAGAATAGGATATATTGGATTTCTCAATCAGCCAAATCATTCATGAGACTATAATATATAAATAGTCCATGCGTAAATATAAAAACCACCACTAAATGAAAGCCCACTTTTCCCTTATCTCATTCTCACCCTATTGAAGATACTAAGTGAAAAAAGTTCCCTGATAAAACTAAAACTTTCCTTGTGATTGTGTTACGATTATCTGCATATCTGCACATTAATTTTGCAAATATATATCTGTATCCTCATCATCATTTGATGTCTACCCTCCATGCTGGCATGTGTTGGATGGTTCAACAGGGTTGAACAAGTCAGAGGACTGCATCAAACTTCATTGTCTGTTTTGGCATGATTTCTACTGTTGGATATTCTTCCTAAGTCCACTTTACAGAATGTATTGGGTGCTTTTGTTTTTGTCATAACATCATGCAATAGTTGTAAACAACCATCACCATCATGCAAGTAGTGCCCTTTGTTTCCAATATCCCATGGAACATGTTTAACAGGGGGGAAATATTTCCTTGCTTGGAAACAGGGAAGGGCTGGCAAGAGTAAATACCTCCAACAGTAAAACATCTGCCTCAACAATTCCATCTGACTCATGTAAGCATGAAAAAGTGAACATTAAAACAATGATAAAGATTATAATGATATATATGCACGTGTGAAAGCGTATATAATATATATGCATATGTGAAGGTATTTGGCTCAGTGGTTAGAGCTTCGGGCTCACAATCATGAGGTAGTGAGTTCGATTCCTGAACCAGGACACTTTATTTCATGTTGCTCCAGTTCACTCAGCTGTAAAAATGAATTGCAATGTCACTGGTGCCAAGCCTTTCTCTTGGACAACATCGGTGGTTTGGAGAGGGGAGGCTAGTATGTATGCATGATTGCTAGTCTTCCATAAACAACCTTGCCCAGACTTGTGCCTTAGAGGGGAACTTTCTAAATGCATCCTATAGTCATTCATGACCAAAGAGGGCCTTTACTTTTTTTTATGCACATGTACGTTTATGTATATGTGTGTGTGTATATATGCATGTTTGTGTCTATTCATTTGTTTGCATTTGTGCATCTCCCAAAAACTGCTTGGTAATAAGCATTGATATTGTTGTCATTTCCTGGCCAACAACTCATTTGAGAGCTTTACACATTTGAAGACAAGTGAAATAAAAGATCCCTAACTTGAATAACAGATAAAAGGGCTAGTGAAGTGAATAACATCCAGCTGTAAAACAACATGTCATCAATATATTGTATAATATATATAAATATCATTTAACTTTTGTTTCAGTCATTAGACTGTAGCCATGTTGGAGCACCACCTTGAAAGGTTTAGTCAAACAAATTGATCCTAGTACTCATTTTTCTAAAGTTTGGAACCTATTCTATCAATCACTTTTGCAAAACTGCTAAGTTAAGGGTCGTAAACAAACCAACATTTGTCAAGCATTGGAGAGGGGGCAGAGACACAGACACATAGACATATAACCGATGGGTTTCTACACAGTTTCCACCAATCAAATTCACTCACAAGGCATTGGTCAGCCTGCAGCTGTAGAAGACACCTAAAATCACATGTGTGCAAAGTTAGCTTCTTAATCACACAGCTATATTCATATTATACTTCTGCATAGCCACAACAGAACCAGTAGTGAAAATTCAATACACTTATAAAGTATTGTATTTTTAAGATCTAATAACAAGGTTGTGTGAATTCACTGATGTCCTCACCTCCAGACTCCTATATGAACCAGAAGATAAGTAAAGCTAAGTACAGGGCATAATATTAATTAATAAAGGAATGGCTTAAGACAGGCTCTGACAAAGCTACATCACACTGTCGCTCACTTCTGGATGCACAGTTCCCTACAGTGAAAACATTTGTAAGCAAATGAATGTGATTATATAAATCCTCTTATGTTATTTTATTTATTTGTTTATGTATATGTATAATATGTGAGTGTATGTGCAGGCATGGATATATGTGTGTATGTGTGTGTGGTATCAGAAAGTTCATGAAGCATGCTTAAAAGAGGTACACTAATACTCCAATAAATATTGCATTTCATACATTATTTACATTCAGGCTACCTTCCTTTCAACATAATCTATTGGGGACATACACAATGATTACAGTCCCTCTTCATCATAATCTTCATCAACATTTAATGTCTGTTTTTCACGCTAGCATAGATTGGATGGCAAGGCCAGGGGACTGGACCAGGTTCCATAGTCTGTTTTGGCTTGGTTTCTATGACTGGATACCCTTCCTAACACCAACCACTTTACAGAGTGTATTGGGTGCTTTTTACATGGCACCATCATCAGTGCCTTTTATGTGACACCAGCACCAGTGCTTTTTCTGTGGCACCAGCACCCATACCAGTGCTTTTTACATGGCACTCAAAAGCACCGGGAAGTTCTTTTCCTGAAAGCCAACCAATACTGTCTGCAGTTCCATATGAATTTCCTCAACCATCCTGAAGTAGATTCCCTAAAGATTCAATTTCCTTTTCGAAAATACAAGTTGCTGCCACTTTTTATTGAGTGGTAAGAATTGGTTAACAAACTTTGCAGCATTTCTATGAAAATCCCCTAGCAGACTTCATAACTGATTCCAATCATGTGAAGGCTCTGACAGATTGTTTAATGACATTCCCTCATAGATTAGTTAAATTTTTCTTCATTTTCTGGTGATTAACTTGTGATTGGTTATCCTGAATATTCATCATCTTAAAAGAACATTCAACCAGCCTTGGAATGTGTGTGTCATTCAAATACTTGTGTTCAATCTAAAGTATGTATGCTAGAAGCTTGATGAAGTATTTTGAGGTTCTTGGTAGCAGATTTGCTGAGCTTCTTTACAAAATTTCATGCGAGCACCTTGTTTGACTTTGCTAGCTTACATTAAAAATTGCAGAGCTGTTCTGAAGGTAATACTACAAAACTTCACATAGTATTTGAACATGAGTAGACAGCATGAAACCTATTTGTAGATTGACTCAGTTGGCTGACTACCAACTGTTATGAAACTATTTCCAGTAAACAGCATAGTCTCAATTTGTGCATTCTGGAAACTTTCTCATAATACCTAGTATACATATGTGTGTGTGTGTGTGTGTGTGTGTGCGTGTGTGTGTGTGTGTATGCACAAAGTTTAGAAATGTAGTTAATTTAATAAGTTCACTTCACAGCTACGAGGTTTCTGGTTTGATTCTATGGCACAGTACCTGAAGTAAGTGTGTCCAAGTGCCTTAGGTTGATCAATACTTTGTGAGTGAAATTTGGTAGACAGAAACTATACCAAAGCCTGTCAAATATACATGTGTGTGTGTGTGTGTGTGTGTGTGTGTCTACGTGTGTGAGTATGTACATGCAAGTGTGTGATTGTCTTTACATTTTTCCATATTCACAACACTCAACCAGTAGTGATGTTTGTTTATTGCCCAGTTAAGTAATATGTCCTGCAGTTCAATAATTTGGTGCATAAAGACCAGTGAAATAAAGTATCTTACTTAAAATTAAGGGTTGGTATCAGGAAGGGCATCTGGCAATAAAATATTACCCTAAGATTCAACCCAAGCTAGCATGGAAAAAGTAGACTTAAAAACTATATATATATATATATATATACATACATACATATATATATATATATATACATACA
>NC_068982.1:37901030-37912879 GCF_001194135.2 Octopus bimaculoides | reverse complement strand
TATATATATATATATATATATACACACATATATATATATATATATATATATGTATTTGTCTCTTTCTCAAGTATATGTAGCAAAATTGATGATGATTAGTCATTTATTATGATGCCTTATTTATTATGTACAACCTGATTGACTTTATGAGTGACAAGCTAGCACATGACCTACTCCACCAGATATTTCAAGTATTGCAACAACAATCACTGATGGTCTAGCTTCCTTTCCTGCCTTCATATCCTTAACCACCCTTGCAGTAACACTGCAGTCAATTTCTATGTTTAGTCCCTCTTTTTCATTGACTCAGAGTAGCCTCTCTCTCTCTCTCTCTCTCTCTCTCTCTCTCTCTCTCTCTCTCTCTCTCTCTCTCTCTCCCCTATGCATTCTCCTTATTCAACAGCTTATAATTCTATACCCCTGTCTTTTCAGTGCTAGTAGGAGCAAGCGTGCTGTTATCATTCTGCATACATTTCTCTCTATGACAACTTGATTCTCTCTGGTACACACCCTTACAATCTGAAACACTTCACACCACTGATCCTCATGTTGCATACTGCCCAGTATGTTCTAAGTTCAAATCCTTCTGGTGTTGATAAAATAAAGTACTAGTTAAGTACTGAGGTCGATTTAATTGACTAGTCCTTCTCATCAAATTTCTGGCCTTGTGCTTATGTTAGAAATGATTATCATTGTTACTGTTGTTATTGAACCAATAATGTCCAAAGACTAAAAATAAAAAAATCTTGAGTTTTTATTGGAATAAGATCCAACCCAGCCCCACCAAAAAAGAAAGGAATTAAAAGATGATTTCAGAAGCAACACTTTCTAATCTAAGGTCCTATACTTAATTGAATATTCTACACATACAATTAGATTCACAACAAAGATAAAACGGCTCAACATACAACTTGCATATTTGAGAATTTCCTTAAAAAAAAAAATAAAAAAAAAAGTTACATATGTAAAAATCAGACATGCAATCCCAACTGCATTGCAGACATGAATAGTCAATAAAACTGACGCTCTGTTGGTTGTAACAACAAATATTCCAGTTGATCCAATCAATGCTCCTGAAATTAATGCGCATTGATCCGATCAATGCTCTTGAAATTAAAAGCTTGCTCCTAAAATTAATGTGCAAGTGGTTGAGCACTCTACAGACACAAGTACCCTTAATATAGTTCTCAAGGATGTCCAGCATGACACAGAATGTGAAAAGGCTAGCCCTTTGATATACTGGTACTACTCATTTTTACCCGCTGAGTGGACTGGAGCAATGTGAAATAAAATGTTTTGCTCAAGGACACAATGTGCTGCTGGGAATTGAAATCATGACCTGATGTTCATGAGCTCAATACCCTAACCACTAAGCCACACACCTTCACACAACAGTTAATGAATTAAAGGTCACCTGCTGAAAAGGTAAACCTTTACTCAAAAACACACTACAACCAATAATCCACCAACTTAGTGTATCACCTCTCACTCACTCACACACACATTCTTTTTTTTCTCTCTCTCACTCTCCTTTTCTCTCTCTCTCTATCTTTCCCTCTCTTTCTCTCTATATCTACTACAATTTGGGCTTTTCGGAAGCAGCACCTCATGCACCCACCTCTTCATTTTTAATCATCCCTAGTGTCTTTCTCACACCAACAAGTTCCATGTTAGCCCTATTTTCCAATCATTCCCCCTTAGAATTTCATCCTTGCTCATATTTTCCCAGTAGACATTAACCTACAGATGTTCATACTAAACATCAACCACATCAATGTCAACAGTATTCAAGAACCTACCATAGCTAAGGCACTGTACTCTACCTCAAGACAATAGAATAACAAAGCAAAGCAAAGCAACAACAACAACAACATAATAATAATAATAATAATAATAATAATAATAATAATAATAATGATAATATAGTGATGATGATGATGATGATGATGATGATGATGATGATGATGATGATGATTGCAAGAAAATAGAGTATGAAAACTGTCTATAATAATGAAAACTGCCTATAATAATTGGTGCATTGGAAACTGTAAGCAAAGGTATAGACAAATGGTTAAGAAGATTGGAATAGAATGCTCTGTCGAGCTCCTAGAGAAAGTTTGCCTCTTAGGGACAGGAAAGATTATCAGTGGGGTTTTAAGCACTTGAAAGACTATTGAAAGATTGTGGATACCCAAGGTTACAGATAGTAACCCACTAACCACATAAATCATACTAGGAATAAGATCAAACCTGAGTCAAATCAATATTAATAATAATAATAATAATAATAATAATAATAATAATAATAATAATAAATATACAAGTGCATCAGAAGTTACATAATTTACACTATCATAAACATGAAATATAAAAAGTTTTACACAGGCAGAACCATCTGTTTATTAAACATAAGCAATGCTAAGTATGTATACATGAAAGTCTTCGCTTTTAACTGATATGAAGATATTTACAAGAATACAGAAGTTATAGTTTCTCTCATAGTGATTGGTAGGTATTTAAACCAGAAATCAACAATTTATGAAGAGCTTCTTGGATGCCAGAAGTTCTTGGATGTCATCTAGTTTCACTGCCATATCAAATTAATTTCCTCGTTATATTGTATATGTCATAATGATCATGACATTGTTTATAGTCAGCATTATATTTCAGTTTTCCATTTCTTATTTAGGGAGTTTTAAAGAAAGAATATTCAAATACTCTTTTCAACTTATTCTTCATTATAATTTTTCACACATCTATCTGACAATGCTTCAACTAAATTACTATATCGTACTTTTAGTAACCCACATGCTCACACACATGCATACATATACGTACTTATATGTATGATCCTGTGTCCCATTTGGTCAGAGGATAATCATTGAAGATTTTCTCTTCAAATAACATATCTGCGATAAGTTAGCCTAACCATCCCATGTGTGTGTGTGTGTATGTGTGTGTGTGTATGTGTGTGTGTGTGTATGTGTGTGTGTGTGTTTCCCATCCCTAAGAGGCAAACTTTCTCTAGGAGCTACAGGACATTCTATTCCAATCTTCTAGGAACTGAACCAAAAGCTCTTCACACTTGCGACGTTATTGCTGCTCAGAATGAAAAACTGCCACCACTCTGGGTCACCTTACTTACAATTAGACCAACTCATTTAAGATTTATGTGACTTGGCCATGAAGTCAATGTTGTGCCAATGACACAATATAATTCACTGACCTGTCATCAGGCTGTCTGTTAAGTTTTCTCAATTCAATCAACCACAAAAAAATTAATTTCTCCATTTCCTTGCACTCATATCAGACTGAGATAATAACATAACCATAAGTTGAGGAGAAATATAATGACTCTCTATATTTCTAAGACTACATTTTCTAACAGATTTGCTCCCTACATAAGTTGGTAGACTTCCTTTGAGAAGAAATCTTCCATGGGGAACAGTATAATGATGCACTTAATAGAGTAACAACTTATAGATTTATAGTGCTTTATTGGTTTGGCATCAGTTTCGAAGAAATGTCAAGGTAGAATTCAGTAGCAGTCACCTATAATATTTCAAAGGAAACTAAGTTAGGGGGATTAGCAAGATTTAAATTATCTATAGCTCCTGTCTTTTCTGAAAGAATCCTTTTCTGCTTAAATACACTTAAAAAAAAGAAGAAAAGTTATGAACATCAGAACTTCTTATTTTCATTGCTTAAACATTAGTCCATTCAAAAGACTAACATTAGAAAGTGTGTGAAGAATAATATGTAATAAGAATAGAAGGGAATTTAATGACATTCTGCAATGACTAATAGATAAAAATTAAATGAACAAACTTGAGTTTGAAAGAAATGATAATTTGCATAGGCAGTTCTTTTTATCAATTGAAGGGTTCTAATATGAACTAATAGTAAAATTCACTTCTCTTGACCAAATTTTGCAATCCTAGTATATTCAATCATGTTTGCTTTATTTTTATGTCTATTTTATGTTATATTTTGAATGAAGATTGCTGTAATTACAGCAACTGGAGATTTTTTATGTTGTTTTCTTTATGGCTTAGCCAAAGGAAATGGGACCTTTTACAGAGTCCCCAAGACATGGAGGAGAAAGTTATCCCCCAAACACACACCTGATCTGAATCCTTGCAACACTCTGGAGTCTGCTGAAAGCATATATGGCTCAGATGGTGATGTTAATGGGATGACAAATTAAGCCTTTCTTATATATGCAAGATATTTGGAGATTTTTGTGGGTTTTTTTGTTTTCTTTTTTGGAGGAAGTTGGTTTTGTCAAGTGTAATGTAAGGTAAAAATGTGATATTCTCTACCATTCCTAGTTAAGTAGGATCTTAGTAAATCTGGAGATAATGTTAATCTATTTTTGTAGAACTAAGATTCAAATTTGCTGTTGTTTGGTACATTTCTTGCTGTTTAGCCCCAGGTTTTCCTAATTAAGTAAACTCACTTAATGAAATACATTTCAGCTGTGATTATCATGTCTTTTTGTATATCAGAGACTACATTGCCCTTGTTTCATTTCTTTTTTTTTTTTTTAAAGATGATAAAGATTATTTGTTAGAATATAACTTCTATTTGTAGCAGGCCAAGGGACTATGTTGAGTTTGCTCTATTGACTCATGTTGTGTGACAATGTCTGGAAGATGTTAAAGGAGATAAATTAAGAACTAGCAATGAAGCTTCTACATAACTACATGTGTTGCTCAATGTGGCTCTTATATATCCTGATCACTACAAAATGGAAAACAACTACAAATACAAAACTTGAGACAATATAACCAATAACAAAAAAGAAAAACTGAAAATTAATCATGCTATTATTAAATACTGTTTCTAGTTTAGGTACACGGCCAGCAATATTAAGGGGATGGGGTTAGTCAATTACAATCTCTATCCTCACTATGAGACAATGAGACTGATAATTAATTTCATGAAAAGCAATGCTGATCTCAATAAGATATGAATTCAGAAAGTAATACCATTGTCGATTATGATAAGTGGAGTCCAATATGAAGGAAACTTAATGGTAAAAACAGCTTGAAAAGAGCATGAAAATGCTTACTAAGATACCCAAACCTGAAATGTGAGGCAGCAATTAATGCTAGTGGTTAATCTTTGAAGTTACTCCATTGTTTTAATACAAAGAATAAGTCACATAAAGATCTGAAAATTTTAATTAAAATGAACAACACAACAATTTAGTCAATAGTTTCCTTTATTCTCTTATCTGATTGATATCAACTAGTAAAAGAGAATACTGCTGTGATCTAAATTCTTGGCTATAAAACTATGGTTAATCATAAGATATATCCATAATAAACTTTGCTGTTTGAAATTGGTAACACTCACCCTCATCATTTTTGGTTTTTTTATCCTAACCTAATCAGTATACAAGCTATATGGATCATCAACATAGGTTTTAAAGACTTCCCACACAACAAAATTCATTTTAAAAATTGAAATAATAAATAAATGACTGATATTTTTACTTACTCGAGCTTGTTCTAACTGAGTAAGTGCTTGGTGCTCCGTTTCTCTTCGTAAAGCTTCCCTTTCTTCATCCAGAGACAGGTCAGTTGATGGCTGGCTGCATGTTGACTCTGCCGATCCCTATAAAAGAAACAAAACATTAGGAAACAATTGAAATCATAGGTAGTGATAACACAAATACTGCAAAGTAGAATATACAAAAATAAAGATCTCACACCAGAGATCTAATACACAATAAATACAATTCATATTTTTTAGAATACAAGAAATTAGAAAAAAAAAAATAATTTTAATTTCTACAACATCAAGACAATTGGTTAGAATGTTGTAGTTTCCACTTCCAAAGAAAACACCTGTTACACACCTGAAATGTTGTTCCCTTAAATTTTTTTTTAATTTAAAGGCTTTCTCTAAAAAAAAAGTTACTAATGAAAAAATTCTCAAATTTTTCAAATATGTAAATTTGTAATTGAAAGATAGTATGCAGATACACAGAAAATATATTTAATGTAATACAAAGATATTAACATTAGTATTATTCCAATAGGTAGTAACCTTAAAATAATTCGTACAATGGCTTGTATACTCTGAGGATGTAGAATTAAAGATGTCCAGTTTCACAATAGAAGATATAACATAAATTTACTGAAGTGCTATCGAGCAGAGACAACAGTAGAATGAGCACTATTTTGATTTGGGATGAAATAAGAAAAATTTTCAAATGAGGGAGAGAGAGATAGATAGATCATGTAAGCTCACTTTTTTTTTTTACCAGTTTTCTTGTTGTGAATGGGAAATATCAAGATCTCAAGGAAACCAAGCCTGCATCTAATTTTGATCCATAGTTGAAATTACTACACTTTATATATGCTCTATGACATTATGTTTACTTGCAATTAATAGCTCAAAGAGGGATGAACTTTATTAATATTGATGTAAATGGCAATGAAGTCTTGATACACATGATAATGAATACTCATGACAATAAATATACATGACAATTAATAGACATTACTATGAAGTCATTAGTAGTATATCCCCCAATGACTTAATGAATTTGGGAGTATTTTCATTTTCCAATATTTCAGAGCTGTCTTTCATTTTAAAGTTCAGCATAACAAACAGGTTTATTTAACCAAACTGACCCATGTTTAGATGCTAGTTAACTTTATTACTGAGACTAATAAAATACTATACTTACTATCACAAGTATAATATGAATTTTATAACACATGTGCTGAATATTCATAGCACAAACTTACATGCTAACATCTTGGCGATTGCATCCTATATATGAAATGAGAAGTGGAGACATTGATATATTCTCTGTAAATATAATTCAAGTTGGCTTGTTTGAATTTTAAACAAATCAAACATTCTATGAGGATTATACATATTGTCAAAGATCAAGCATACTTACTTGACTGTATGTGGTAGCACCACTGTAAGTTTGACCAATATGCTTCAGAACATGCTTAATTAGAAGAAATGTTCTTATAACTGGATATCTCACTATTCTCTATTGCCAGCTCACAACTAACTGTACTTTAATATAATGTGGTTCACTAGGTTCTTAACAATAATGATTTTTCACATTGTTCCACATACATCCATTCAGAGATTTAATTCAAGTAGTCTTTACAAAGAGTGTACTACATAAAAAAAAAATATATTAGATAGGATCACTTTGATACTACAACAAAGAAAACAGTTATGTAAGCAATAACCATTTTTTTCTATTGGAAATCTACTAGAACTTGATCCAAGGTTGTCTGGATGTGGGAAAAATGTAATGGAATGATTCTAATAAAACATTTGAAATACCTCTAAACTGGCTTATCTGAGTTTGCAAATATATTATAAATGGTAGCACAAATAAAGAAGGATATTTTATGTCCTTAGTTTTCAGATGAATATAGTACATCTTTGGGTTTCTATGTAACATTCATATGGTCAAACTATGACAGTTTATACAGACCAATGTATATTGGTCATTAATGATGGGCTGAGGTATAATTTATTTTATTTTTTCCTGAGAATGTAGGAAAATATTTCCTTCAGATCCCTTTGAACTTAAAAATTTCAAATGTAGCAAAAATATTCACTGTATTTAGAAGGAAAACTGTAAACACTTATCAATAAACATTGTAAAAAAAAAAATATTTCAAAGATTGCTAGCTATAAGGATTTTGCTCTAAAGATCATCTATAACATATATTACTATGCAATAATGGTTCAAGTGATGCAAGAACATAGTAAACTCTCCAAGAGTTTTATGACTAGTTGAAGTCATTTTATTTCACTTATACATTCAATGATCCTGTAAATCTAAAAATGGAGAGTACTATGAAATGAAAGGCAAGCTATTGGTGAACCAAGTCAATTATCTAGATTAAATACAAAACCATATAAAATCCCTTATACTGATAATGCAGTAATCCATCTTTTCTGCTGTACCAGTATGACACATTGTATCTCATCAAAGAAAATTAATGTTAATAAAATATTGCTTCTTTTTTTTTCTAATATGTTCCACAAAGGTACAGATATGGCTGTATAATTTCAGGTTCAGTCCTACTGCACAGCATCTTGGGTAAGTGTCTATCACCATAGCCCCGGGCCGATTAATGCCCTGTAAGGGACAGAAATTGACTGTGTGAATGGCCATTGTATGTGTGTATGCACATGTGTGTGTATGTGTCTTTGTGTTTGTTTTAACCATTGCATGACAACTGGTCTTGGTTTGTTTATATCCTTGTAACTTAGCAATTCAGCAAAAGAGATTGATAGAGTAAGTACCCCATTTTTGGAAAAAAAGTAAGTACTGAAGTGAATTTATTCAACTGTGGCCATGCTAGGGCACCTTGTTTAAGGAGGTGCCCTGGCATGGCCACAGTCCAATGACTGAAAGAAGTTAAAAAACAAAAGATAAAGTATTTGTTTGCCTCATATAAATTCAGTTAACCAGAGATAATTTATCTTAGGGTTAGATGATCTGTATAACCTTTCTACCTCTCAAAGAAGTTTCCACTTGTAATAGTTGAGAAGCAATAATAAGGCTATCAATATAATGTATATTAAAAGCTCTCCACTTGGGAATATAATCAATAACTTGATATGTCATTAAATTTAGTGATATAAATAACATTAAAAATGACATTATAAGATATTCACTGTTTATATAGCTTAAACATTTAAATGTAATGAATTGTAAGATCCTGGTCTGATACATCCGTAATGTGATGAAACTATTTATGAGAAACTTTTAAAACATCCAATGTCAATCTTTCTGTTTAAAAGCTGTGGTAACTGTTGTAAAGTTTGTTTCAGTGAAATCCCTGGTTCTCCTTGGAACTCTTGTCAGGTACTGACAGATGCAAATCTTGCAACTACTGATATACAAAAATACCTTATGGTTAATTAATGCTCAGATATTACAAACTCTGAGTGAACCTTCATAAGTTAATAGAGTGTCTAATGTTGAAAGGCTTCAAATCTTGTAAGCCAGGGAGGAGACTGAAATAGTTTAGATATAAGTACAGAAGAGGTTATAGGAAAGCTAGTAAATAGTGCTGACCAAAATGACTTGGAAATCTTCAAAGGAATAATTACAATAATGATGTAAAAGCAGAAAGCTGTGCATGCTATGCCAACATGGAAACTAAATACAATGATAATGACGATAGTGATGAATGCTAGAGATGATTTTATAATGTCTATAATACTGGTAAATATTATACCAGCTATGAACTATTTGGGCTCTACAAGGCCATAGAAATACAAAGCTAATACTGTACTTGAAAGGGGATATCATCTGTTTAACTATGGTAGTGCATCATTTTGTTTACAGTGCACTTACAGTGTACAACATACCTCAACAGCTGGCTCGCTGCACATATTTGATATGAGACATGCAGACATTAGAGTCCTTCCTTCCTCCCCTATAATAGAAGGTAGTCGTTGCTCCATTTTCCATAGTGCACATTATGTAGCCGGATGTAACAGTTTGAATCTGAACAGCAGAAATATTCTTTAATTGATTTTATGAAACAAAGTGAGAAAACTCAAGATGTGCTATGTGTGAAATTTAAGACAAGAATGGCTAGTGCTTGCTTTCATAGGCTTAGAAAGGTTAAATAGAAGGAGATTCATCATTATTAACATGATGCAATGATGACAAAAAAAAAAAAATATTTGGGGAGAAAGAGTAAATAAATAGTAACTTCAGTCTTGTAGATCAATAAGCATAAAGTCAAGTGTCTGGACTTTAAGATGCCATATGTGTATATTATAGGTTTTTAGATACAACTAAATATAATACCCACCAAAATGCATAAATATTTAAGCAAACAAGATTTTAAAGTATACAATTGTGCTAAATAAGGGTATTTAGTACTGGAAAAGAGAAAGGTGTAGAAATTTGAAAACATCCTCATGATGACATCTTCATTCTGATGTTCATCATCATCATCATCATCATCATCATCATTGCTATGAACACCGTTTTTCCATGTTGGCATTGTAAAAAGAATAAAAACAGACTAAAAGACAGCTTAAAGGGGAATGCATTTTTGGACAGGGTGAAACTGAATGATAATGTCTATTAAGCTGAAGTGCTAAAAAAAGAAAATGATTTTAAAAAAGACATTTTCTGTAATTTAAATTCTTAATTAAAATGTTTTACTATCACTTACTATCAAAAACTTAACTGGTCATTGTGAAATAACTATTACCAAAAACAAACACTAAAATTTTTAAGTAAATGAGGGAGCTTTGACATGTTTCAACCCACTAGAAATAGCAGCCAAATTACCCTCAAATCACATCTTATCTCCTTAAAAAAGGAAAGGATACACTGAACAATGTAATCCATGGTCTACAAAAATAAAAATAAAAAGGCTGGCCACAGGTGGGATGGCTTTGATCAAAGGTTTGCTTGATTCAAGGATATTATTGTTGTTGTTCAGCTTCATATCGAACAACAATATACTTGACCCAGAGAGGGAGTTTCAAGTGGGCTTTTTTAACCTGCTAGAAATTACAACCAAATCTCCCACAAATTGCACCCAACTAATTTAAAAGGAAAAAAACACACTATGCTTCTATGTCTTTAAATAAGACAGGATGGTTATGCTTTTATGTGTGAAAATAACATGACTTGATCATAGATATACTCAACGAGGGTTGACTCGGTGTTAAATAACAATAGGAAGAGAGGAAAGCATTTTTGCAAGTGCAATGAAAGTGAATATTTTGAATATTTCTTTCAAAACCTATTGAAGTATGGAGAGCAAAAACCCTTTTAAATATCAGAATTCATATGCATGCATGTGTTAAATACAGTGAGTCTGGTGAAATACAGTTTGCTTTGCATGAAGGTTCAACAGAGGCCTTTGGGTGAAATAAAATGCATTTCATCTGATCATACATATTGGCAATCAGAATTAGTTCTTTTGAGTTCTTTACTCTAAGACACCTAACTTAGTTCCTGTAAACTGATAGCCCCAGGGGCACATATATAAAAAGTAATTAAGTAGTATAAGAATTACAGCACATGATAGAAATTTACACAGTTTGATATACAAGACAGGGAGGGTTTATTATTATATTTGAAATGATTAATCAGTTAATATAGATACCATAATTTTTTTACATCATTATCATCATTTTATTATATGTCCCTACAGTCAGTCCTTATATATATATACATATACACATAGATATACATTTAGTACATTCACCTGTTTTCTTACAAACGTATACACATCTATATCTTGTCCTTTCAGTCTATATGAGGTGTAGCATTCTTGCCTCACCAAAGAATATTAAATCACTACATGAAGTGAAGTATTTCCTGATAATAAAATCAGTTAGCTAAAACATACTAACACATACTAACATACTGCACATATACACTCCCTCCCCTACACAACAATATAATATATTATCATCATCATCCATTAATATACTGTTCACTTTTCCATGCTTGTATGGGTCAAGTGGAGTTCATCAAGGCAGATTTTCTACATCTGGAAGCTTTTTCTGTTGCCAACTCTCACCAGTTTCCAAACAAGGTAATATTTCCCCACGGCCAGATATGATTTCGCAGAATATTGGAAAAAAAAATAACACTGCTTACATGACTGCGACACTCATTTACAACTATCATGCGATATCAAGACAAGAAGACACAAATACACACACACCTCCACTTACATATATATAGACATATACATATATATACAAATGCACACATATATATCATAAATACTGGCACCCCCACACACACAAATAATACACATACATACATACGCATATATATATATATATATATATATATATATATA
>NC_068982.1:37896473-37897088 GCF_001194135.2 Octopus bimaculoides | reverse complement strand
TATATATATATATAAATATATATAGATAGATATAGATATAGATATAGATATATTACATGTTGTCATACATGTATTCAATTGAGTATAAATATATGAATATGTAGGAAGTTATGATTAGAAGTAAGCAGGTGTCACCATGTGTATATGTGTATCATCATCATCATCATCATCGTTTAACGTGTATATATATGTAATATAGATGTGTGCTCGTAAGTGTGTGTGTGTGTATAAAAACATGTACATGTATGTAAGTATGTATGTATAATATGTACATATATTTATATATATAAAAGCCAACCTTAATTTGTGTACTAGGTCCCAAACAGCTGAGTCCAACTACTGTTTGCATATAGTAGATGGTCCATACAGAAATGATCAGCAGCAACAAGAGGAGAAAGAAGTTGGGGGAGGGAGGTTTTGTAGTATTAGCAGCAGTAGCAACGTTCAATAAGGTGGAAGACAATACAGTACTATATACATACACATATATATTATTTATTATATTATATATTTGATGTGTATGTGTGTGTGTGTCCGCACGCGCATGTGAGTGTGTGTGTGTGTGTGTGTGTGTGTGTTGTGTGTGTGTGTGTGTGTGTGTGTGTGTGTGTGTGT
>NC_068982.1:37886976-37892003 GCF_001194135.2 Octopus bimaculoides | reverse complement strand
TATATATATATATATATATATATATATATATATATATATATATATGGGAGGAGGATTACTATTATATGGGAGGGGGATTACTATACCTCCACCTAATAAGTAGAAGTACCTTGGACTGTCTGGTGACACATCACAAAAAACAAGGCCAAGTAATTAATGTTTCTATCTCAGTTCAACAATTTCAATTGTGCATATTCAAACAATATTCTTTTTCATTAGTCTAGTGCAGGAGCAGTGTATAAGGAAATAAGATAACTAACAAAATAGAGCGTGTGTGTGTGTACCTGTGTGCATGTGTTTTTGTTCCCCACCGCAACTTGACAACAGTGTTGGTGTGTTTTTGTCCCTATTGATTGGCAGTTAGGCAAAAGCGACCAATGGAGTAAGTACCAGGCTTTAAAAGAAAATAAGTACTAGAGTTAATTCGTTCGACTAAAAGTCTTCAAAGCAATGCCCCAGCATGCCCACAGTCTAATGACTGAAACGAGTGAAAAATAAAAGATAAAAGATATACGTATGACTATACATGTATATATCAACTAACACTATGGTCACTATTCAAGAGAGTTCTCCCCAGTTAAATTTACAGTGTTTTCTACATATTTTATTGATAACATTATGGCTACTATTAAAATTTATTTAG
Organism: Octopus bimaculoides; assembly: GCF_001194135.2. Classification (NCBI taxonomy): domain Eukaryota; kingdom Metazoa; phylum Mollusca; class Cephalopoda; order Octopoda; family Octopodidae; genus Octopus; species Octopus bimaculoides. Next base: position 37,891,360 of record NC_068982.1, on the reverse strand, counting down.
TTATCTTTTCATTAACATGTCATTTACTCATAACATATGAGCACACTACAACTTGAACTGTTATAATATTATCAGAGATCATATCTTCAGCTAAACTTACTTCCCTAAGCAACTACTATATTGATTTCCTAAATGGGCACAAAGCTTATAGAACTGTTATGCGATTGTGTGACATGCATGCTTTTCTTATATACATTAATTCTTATGCTACTACTTTATTGAATAGATTAACCTATTACCTAAAGTGTAACAGTTTACTTTGAATAAACTAGAAGTATCCACATGAAAGGTGCCAAGCATTGCATATTTCATTTAGTCTATGGCTGAATATTAAAATCAGCAGACTGTGTGAGTCTATGTGCATATATATATATTCACACACACATGCATGCACACATGTACACACACACACACACACACATTTTTTTAATTACTATTTAGCAGAAGTAACAGAGTGACTCAAGGTCTGAGAGTTTCATGTATTGACACTTCTCAAACTAGTTTGATAAGTGCCAACACACGAAGCTCTCAGACCTTCAGTTATTCTGTTACTTCTGCTAAAAATTAATGAAAATATACATATACTCATATTTTGAATTCTGTTTTCCTGTTTGCATCAACACATACACACATATATATATATATATATATATACATACACACACACACACACACGTGTGTGTGTGTTTGTGTGTGTGTATGTGTGTGTGTGTGTGTAAAACAAGCTTCTACACTGTTTTTAATCTATCATATTCACTCATAAGGCATTAGTCACTCTGAGGTTATAGTCACAGGTATTTTGCCCAATGTGCCATGCAGAAGAACTGAACCTGAAACCACATGGATGCTCCATAAGCTTCTTAACCAAACAGCCATGCTTGCACCTACGATAATTTGATACTTTGATAAGTTCAAAACATGCCAAGGTTGTCTTCGATTTTCATTCTTCAATATTCTAAGAATATAACTAAGATTGATTTGAAGAAATATGCTTCTACATTATAAAAATTGAACTTGCATCAAGTCAAACATGATCTTACTCATTTCCTTGTTTGTATTTCTTTCTTATGAAGTATTTGGAATTACAATGTTTCTATACATTTTTTTTCTGGGAACCCTTGTATTTATTTCTGTTTTCTCATCAAACTCTTTCACTTTTATATTTTCCATATTCTATGCAATATAACTTACTAATCATAATGTTTTTAATCTTTCACTGATTCCATCCAGAAGGCTATGGCTATATTAAGCATGTATATTACTATGGCACTCAGATTACAATGTCAGGTGTATCCTATCATGGTACTTTCATGAGTCCAGCAAAAACAGTTCTTCAATTTCTTGCTGAACAACCTGTACAAATGATTTGTTTATAATGATCAAATGTTTGTGCTGGCACATTAGCTCACTCCCTCCATCAAATCAGAATCCTCTATGCAGGTGCAAGGTGTGCTACATGTCAGAGGTGGAAGTGATTACAGAGCCATGTGAGATATAGCGTTTTGCTCAAGAACATAACACACTGCCCAATGCGTAGTTATTCACATTGTTTTGAACTAATAATGCATTATTTCATAGTTTTAAAATCCCAATGATGATTGTTTATTTTTAGAATCACATTGTAGGATAGGTGTGAGAGGCCAGACCTGGCTAGTTTTAACATAAAACAGGTAGAATATTCAGGTCAAATATGAAAGGTTCGAATACTAAAAGGTTATGGTATCATCATTGATGTTTTTGGATATGTTAAGATTATTTTTCTTAGATCCTGTGACTGTGATTGCCCAAATAGAAAGAATGGCTTCAACTTGAATTGACTTACAATAAACAACTTCTGAGAAAAGCTTGGCTATATGGGACTGTCCCTTGGATAAGGTTCAGAGAGCAATTTGCATTCCATTCATTATATGGTTCCACACTAAAAGTGCTGTTGTACTGGAACCTTTTTTCAGACCTTGACATATATTATCATTTTAACACACTTACATGCAAGTACATGTACATACATGCACATACACCTTAGAACAAAAACTAAAACTAAAAATGGGTGCATGTACAACTAACTCTCTTGAGCACAAAATTTGAGCAATAGTGAGATGACTAAATATTTAATTGTATTGACTTGTTTCCTGTAAGCAAAAGGACAATTTTAAAGAGTCAACTGAATTGATTTGAATATATTACTAGTACTTATGTGAAAGCACATGTAGTGCTTTAGGTATTGGGCTCATTATCACTAGATAGAGTTCCATTCTTGGCTTGGGTAATATGCTGTGTCTTTGAGCAAGACATTTCATTTCACATAATTCACTCAACTCATTGAAAATCTTGGACTGGGAGAGTTAACCCCACAACAGAACAACATATTGTTCAATAGAAAGTATACTACACTCATTCATTTAAATACCATAGAAACTAAGATAAGTTCCACCCAAAAGGGCCAATAAGTTCAAGACAGACTTTGACTTTTACCTAGTGATATGTATTTTAGCAACATTACAAAGACAAGTTTATATCTGGTAAAAATGATGTAAATTAAAACTAGCTTTCTTCCTCAAAAACACATGACAGATATGAAAGGCTACCAGAATCAACATAATTTGGTTGATGATGGATTAAACATATAATTTGGAGAAATGTTTTTACTGATATGCCAGAAGAAAGTAGCATCATAATGTGTATAAGAAAGAAGGAAAAATAGAAAAGAAAACCAACATACACTTAAAAAACACTATCTAACAAGGATTTTTTTTCAGTAGTTGAAATTTTCAATAATAAATGAAATTTAGAAACTACATTTTGATAAAAAATATATTAAAATTAGAATTTTTAAGAATTTTCTAGACAGTGTAGACTTCAATAGTTGCTTTCTTTTTGTAAAAGTTACATACTAACCTGCTTCTTGCAATAAATACATCTAAAGCAAAACTTTTTCATGGACCCTTAAAATACTACTGTAGATCCCCAATTTACTATTTTGCATGCATGGACCAGTTGAGAACCACTGATAAAGAGGATATTGTATTTTCTAGCATACAAGTTGAATTTTTGAAAACAAAAATTTACAACCAAAAAAGGTAAACTGACTTATGCATCAAGACAACTATGGAGGATCAAAAATTCCATGTGAAATGCAACAAGATTTGAAAAGATAGTGATGATGTTTCAATGTTTACATTATATAATTTCATTATGTTGTATTCTTGTATGCCAGAAAATATGGCAAAAATATTGATGTTTAATATAAGCACCAGCCCTCAAATTTGAGGGAAGAGTATATTTGATTAAATCAATCCCAGTACAGGACAGTTACTAGACCTAGAAAAAATTGCAAACAAATTTGCTATATGACTTTTGGAATTAGAGAAGAGATTGCTGGACTTGGTCAAAATGGAGACATATTATCTATGGTTGATAACAGCAAGTTTTTAAACAAAATTTTTAAACAGCCTACTTTGAATATGAGTATATAATGTGGCATATCACAGGATCACACTAAAGAAAGAATGATTAATTATTTTTCTTCAAAACTCAGATGTTCCACATAAGTGCAATGGCACAATGTTGGTAGCCAAACAACTAATATGGCACCTGATTAAAGCAGCAATACTAATACACTGAGCTGCTGCTGAGGATGTGTTTGTCTCAGGAATTTCAATCATTCTCAGTAACATCCCATTTGAATCTAAAAAGTTGCAGTCAGTGTATGCTTAACTATAACCATCAACAAATTCTAGGGGCAAATATTAAAGACAACTGAATTACAACTGGAGCAACTGTACTTGTATAGTCGATTATTTATTACTGGGTCATGAATTATGATGCAAAAAGACTTGTATGTATATACTCCACAGGGAAAAAAGTCAAAGAATATTGTTTGGGAAGAAGCTTGAATATAATGTAAATTATTTTTGAGTGAATATTAAGCACAGCATTCATTCTCTGACTCTTTACCCAAGGCAATGCCAGGTACATACATATGCATGTATATGTAAGCATATGAGTATGTATGTGAGTGTGTGTGTGTGTACATGTGTGTGTGTGTGTGTCTATGTATGTATGCATGCATGTATATGAATATATACACAAATACACACACACACACACATATATATATTTATGTTTGTATTTTTTTCTTGTTACATTCTATATTACTCTTTACTCTTTTACTTGTTTCAGTCATGTGACTGTGGCCATGCTGGAGCACCACCTTTAGTTGAGCAAATCGACCCCAGGACTTATTCTTTGTAAGCCTAGTACTTATTCTATCGGTCTCTTTAGTCGAACCGCTAAGTTATGGGGACGTAAACATACCAGCATCGGTTGTCAAATGATGTTGCAGGGACAAACACAGACACACAAACATATACACACATATACATAT
>NC_068982.1:37879978-37886699 GCF_001194135.2 Octopus bimaculoides | reverse complement strand
TTATCACACAGTCACTCCTACCCACTATTGTTGAAAAAAAACAAACTGAGAATATGGTGTACATATAAGAATTGTAATAGGCACTGGAAAAACTGATTTAAAAAAAAACATTCATTTGTGGTAATTATCTAAACTATGGTAGTATTAGCAGAGTAAAAAAAAAATGCTAACAAAGAAAATTCTTAAAAACTTTGAAGTAAAATATTCTTTTATATTATATATTCTCTGAAGCTTGACTTAAACCATCTTCTGAAAATGCATATGGATCAACACTTATTAATTTCAGATAGTCAGCATCTTTTCAAGGAATTTATTTAACATATTCTTAGTTCCAAGTTCTAGATCACAATTTTGTACCTAGCTACCTGAAATTTTGCATAGAGCTGCAAATTCAAAGGCAGGTCACAGGCTATGTGATTTTACTGATACTTTTTATAAAGCCAGGCAACACTGGGTACTACTGCTAGTGTAAAATATATAAGCAATTTAGCTAAGAGGAACTTCTGCTGAAAGTGGCACAAAATAAAATTTTTTTAAAAATCAATAGATAAACCAAACAAAACAACATCTGTGACAAGATGAGAAAGAAAAATCAATTGTACCATTGATAAATGATGTAAATAGATCTAAAACAGAATATTTTGTAAGCTAGAGTGAAAGGGAGCTTCAGCCAGTATGTTTGGTACCAAGTTACAAAATGAAAAAATAAATAAATCTTACATTATTAGATCAAATAAAATTAAGAAATAAGACACTGACAGGTAGAGTCATTCACTGCTGGATAATCAAATAGCTGAAGAATATCTGCATCTAATTAACCTACTTTGTTGACTATCTATCTATCTAACTATCTGTCTGTCTGTCTGTCTGTCTATCTATCTATCTATCTATCTATCTATCTATCTATCTATCTATCTATCTATCTATCTATCTATCTATCTACCTATCTATCTATCTGTCTACCTACCTATCTATCCAGCTAGACAGCATCAATAGTCATGTAGTATCATATATGAAAATCATATATTAAAAATAAATTAATCATAATAGTAATAATATTAATTTAATAATGTTTGACAAAAGTGATAAAGTTAATTAGATAGTATACATTAATAATAAGCAAATTAAAGTATTAAGAAAGCAACAAAGAAAAGACTACATTTTACTTCAATGACCTATGTGTGTTAGGATAGTAAAAAAAATCAATTAACTGTAACATAGTCAGTCCTTCCTTTGGAGGGACGGTGTATGTTATAATTATATTTGTCTTGTGACTAATTCTGAAGAGATAGAAAGAAAAACTTCAATGTCTACTGGGAAGTTTCGTGAGTAAGTGTAAAGAAAAGTCAGCTCTAAATTTCTTTCAGACATGCACCACCATATAAACTCTAACAGATCTATCAGTGTCTTTTGTATTAACAAATTGGGTCTGCTTTATGTAGGCCAGTGGTTCTCAACTGGGGTCTATATGGCCCCTGAGGGTCCATGTAAGATTTTTGGGAGTCCACACAACAAAATAGTAAATTGGAGATCTACAATAGTATTTTAAGGGCCCCTGAAAAAATTTTGCTTTAAATGTATGTATTGCAAGAAACAGCGAGGTTTGTTTCCCTAACATTTTATATAATTCAACCAATCTAATTAATGTGTGAAAACATTAATAAATAGCATTCTATAAAACTAGTTTTTAAACATTGAATGGTGATGGAGGTCCACCAGAATAAAATAGCAATCAAAGGGGTCCATAGATAAAAAAATGGTTGAGAACCCCTAATGTAGTCTGTAACCATTTCTGTTTTGATTTTATTTTATAGGAGTTAAGAGTTAACCACTAATAGCTATATACCTATTATGCGTAAGATGAAATTTCTTTATATACTAAGGACCTAAGATAGCATAACATTATTTGGGGTGTTAAATGGTTGGGGTTAGTGGTTTAGTGCTTCTATGGATCCTACAACCTTGTTTTAGTTTGTATATTATTCCTAGTGTACACTAAATCATTCCAAGTATACAAACTAAAACATTGGTAATGCAAGAAAGGTGTTACATTTTACTTCAATAGTTTTTGTACATTGAAATTGTTACAAGTGTTACAAGTGGATTGCATCACTAACAACATGTAGGCATATATGCACATCATCATACTTTAACATCCAGTTTCCCAGCTTGCATAGATCAGATAGACTTTGTTGAGGCAGGTTTTCTACACCCAGATGCCCTCTCTATCACCAACTCTCACCTGTTTCCAAGCAAAGTATAATATTTTCCCATAGCTGGACATGTTTTTCACAAAAAGACTACAATAACCTCACTTGTATGACAATGATGCTCGTTTACAACCATCACATGATGTCTGGACACACACACACACACATGATATATATGTGGTGGGCTTCTTTCTGTTACCATCTACCAAATCCACGCAGAAGGTCCTGGTCAGCCCAGGGCTATATAACAAGACACTTGTCCAAAGTGCCTCAAAGTGGGACTGAACCCAAGACCACATGCTACATGGTTAAGAAACAAGCTTCTTAACCACACAGCCATGACTGTGCCAATAACATACTCATACTTTTATAAATATGTTACTATCTCTTTTAAGCCATAAAAAAAAAACAAATTTATTTAACCATATCATTCAACTTAAGACACTGTTGTTGCGAATATTTTATTTGTAGGTACTTCAAATCAAACTGTTGTTGTTGTTATTTAGCCTTACCCAGATCATTCCTAACCAAACAGATAACATGATCAAAGGACAACAATAAATATCCTCTCTTCTTATAAAAGAGACCACACATTGTTCAATATTTCTTTTTTATTTAAAACAAAAGGGTGTGATTTTATTGAATTTTGCAGATCAAGCAACTACATACAAACGTCCTCTTTTCTTTGATCTTTTCTTTCTTTCTTTTTTTTTTGTTTGTTTCAGCCATTTGACTGCAGCCATGCTGGAGCACTGCTTTGAAGGGTTTTCAGTTGAACAAATTGACCCCAGGATTTATTTCTTAAGCTTAGCACTTATTTTATTGGTCTCTTTTGCTGAACTGCTAAGCTATGGGGTGTAAACATACCAACACCAGTTGTCAAGTGGTGATGGAAGGACAAATACAGTCTCTCACACACACATATATATAATATATACAACATGCTTCTTTCAGTTTCCATCTACCAAATCCTCTCATAAGGCTTTGGTTAGCCTGAGGCTATAGTAGAAGACACTTGCCCAAGGCACCATGCAAAGGGACTGAACCCAAAACCATGTAGTTAGGAAGCAAGCTTCTTATCACACAACCATGTAAACTTAAGAACTTACTTGTTTGTGCTGTTATAATTTCTATGCTATTTTTATTTCTATTTTTTTTTCTTTTATTGGCTTAGCCAAGAAGAAGGAGTAGTTCTCATGATCTTTTCAGGCTCTCCAAGACTAATGAAACTGATAAACAGTTTATGTTCATTTTGAATATTAAGTAAGTCAACACATGCAAGACAAACAAGGAGAGGAAATTCCAGAAAATTGACAATCTGGGGATGAAAGATTAAGCTTAAGCGGGATGAAAGATTAAGCTTGGTTGGTGCAGAATTTGCAGAGTGAAACAAAGCAAGGATGATGAGAAGAGGTTAAAAAAGTGTAAAGGATAGGCTTGGGTAGAAGTGGTATGCAGCTAGTTCAGTGAGAGGAACAAAGATCATTGTAGAAACAAAAGAATAGGAAGAGAGAAAGAAAACACTTCATCTATTGGCCAGAAGCTATAGTGTGTTGGTAAGCCAAAGATTGTAGTGTGTTCTCTAACTGATAAAATAAGCTATTTCCATAAGTCAAAAAAATATCAAATTCTTGGCTACAGTTGTGCTTTCTGTCAAGCAGAATAAGATTACTCTCCCTTGGTTCAGAACACATTATATAGGAAATATACCGACACTTAAAACCTGAGAAGTGATACCTTTTCACATTTAGAAATGTAGAACATGATTTTCTTTTCATTTTTTGCTGTTTTTTTTTTTTTTTCTTATTTCATTAAGTCTGACAAAGAATAACATTGCATGTAATTATTTTAACCCTTCCAACACTGAGAAACGATAGTATGGCCAAATTCATAGGGTACCAGACAACCAGTTGAGAAGTTGGTTACTAATATTCAGATACTGGTACTGCTTTTGTACCTTTATTCAAGAAACTTAACAGACCACCTAACTAAAATAGTTACTAAACGGTATTGTAGGCAGCATGGGCACTATAACATTGTTGAGTGTTTTGTTAGCTTCAAGATCTGGAGTCAACATTTCCTGTGGGCATAACTTATAGAGGGATGGGCTCTGTCAAGCTGAATTACCTCCTGATACTCTACATGAAGACAAGGTTGTCAGTGGTGTTCCTGTGAACGAATAAATTATAAGACCCAACAAACTGAGTGATAGGAACAGTTTGGTGATGATAATAAAGTTAATACTCAAGTCTAAATTCTTGAAGGTTGAAGGAAAAGAGAAATCCAGATGAGTTCTGGGTTTGGAAAAAGAATTGCAAAAATCCATGGGTGGTGAGATACAGTAAAAGTGATGTAGAGAGGAGGTGGTATGCAATTAGCATGTTAAGAGGAACAGAGCCCAATTTAGTCAGCAGAAGAGACAGCTTAATGATTGGAGGGTGTCAGTGAAGGTTTGCCAGTCAGGTAGGTGGCCATTTTGGAAGTGCTCCAGAATGTCTGTGTGTATGTATCTTAGATATGTATGAGTGTCTCAGAAATGTGTGTGTGTGTGTCTTAGATATGTAGTTGTCTCTTAGATATGTATGTGCCTCTCAGATATGTAAACAGTTTTCTAGTATATGAAATACTCAGTTTAAGAAAATTAAATATCACCCCCTAAGATAATTAAGACTTTTAAGTAACATAGCAAAAAACAAAATTAAATAAAGCACATATTGTTCAACACATATGAATTAAAACAGATGTTAATCTATTATTGATTGTTACTATTATTTTATTTCCATTTCACTTCTCAGAGCTCTTGATTTCACTTGCTCCAGTTGATTCTGTAAGAGCAGACAGAAACCTGTTGTCAAAGTCTCACAAGGTCTCTTTCCACAATACTTAATACCCAAGTATCAATCTCAAGCTCTTCACTGTCCCCAATAAAGCAGTTACTATTATTATTATTATTATTATTATTATTATTATTATTGTTATTATTATTATTATTATTATTACTATTATTATTGCCTTTGCACAGCTTCTAATGCTGGAGATGTACTATGGTGTCAGTTGTTCACTACCAGTGAACTAAGGTAATACCTCTTATTTTCTGAGCACATTCTGGAATATTCGAGCAGTTCCAAGCAGTGATGTTTTCTGCAAGTGCTCCACCATTATTGCAGCCCCTATTTGTTCCACGTACTTCTCGAGATTTTTGCTCACTGTTCCCAGGGCTCCAATAATTATTGGTACTTCTGCTACCTTTTTCATCAACCACAACTGCTTAACTTCCCAAGCTAACCTGTCATGTCTCTCAACTTTTCTTTCTTCCTTATCGCATACCTTGTTGTCAACTTGGCATGCTATATTGATGATCCAGCATAGTTTGTTTTCTTTCTCAATTAAGACTATGTCTGGCTTACTATTCTCTATCTCATGGTTGCACTGAATCATAAAATCCCATAGGATCTTTGCATTTCTATTTTCAACGATGCCTTCAGGTTTGTGGTTGTACCAATCTTTTGTTCTGTCAAGTCCATACTTGTTGCAGAGTGTCCAATGGACAAGCCTGGTTATATTGTCATGACGTCTCTTATATTCCTTCTGGGCTAGTGGCATACATTGGCTGGTAATATGCAATACAGTTTCACTATTTTGTCCACAGATTCTGCACTTATCACTTTCTGATGTGTTGTCTATTCTGTATTTTATGTAGTTTGTTCTTAGTGCTTGCTCTTGGGCAGCACAGATTAGAACCTCCATTTCCGGTTTTAAATCACTTTTAGTCATCCACAGTCATCTTTTTTCTCTGTCTGTCTTATCTTCAACATCCCTATGAAATTGACCATGCTTTCTTTTCTTTACCCATCTATTTTCAGTTTCATTTGTTTTCAGTTGCTTATTATTATTATTATTATTATTATTATTATTATTATTATTATTATTATTATTATTATTAAGGTAGTGAGCTAGCAGAATCATTACCATGCCAGGCAAAATGCTTAACAGCATTTCATCCATCCTTACATTGAGTTCAAATTCCGCTGAGGTCGACTTTGCTTTTCATCCTTTTGGGGTCAATAAATTAAGCACCAGTCAAGTACTAGGGTCAATGTAATCAACTATCCCACTCCCCACAAATTTCAGGCCTTGTGCTTATAGTAGAAAGTATTATTATTATTATTTTATGTTTGACTTTTGTTTTGCATTTGTACAAGTTGGATCCAAGTCTCACCCAGAGACCTCAAGAGACAACAAGTTAGAAGTTCATGTAGGTGTTATGCTTAGGGTACCATATATTTGGATTTGTACATAGTGTTGTTCTAGAGAATATTTAAGAAACCATAAGAAAATTATGTGTTTGTTTTAAAATTTGAGATCACATAGACAGTATTTTACGTAGGATATGGGCAGTTCCCATGAGCACTATCTTTTGAACTTCAGCCATTTTGGGGTTTCCTGGTATCTGAGCTAGGTAGTAATCAGCCCGTTTCGCTGTCATTCCCAGGGCACCTATGACAATAGGT
>NC_068982.1:37874495-37879535 GCF_001194135.2 Octopus bimaculoides | reverse complement strand
TGAAAGTGTTTTGCGTAGAATGTGTGCAGTACCCAGTAGTGCAATTTTTTGTATGTTATATATATTTGTAAGTCCTGGTGTTTTTGTTATGTATTTGTCTGAATATTTTTTTATTATACCTAAGGCACCTACTATGATAGGAATTGTTTCTGTTTTTAGATTCCACATTCGAGTTATCTCTATTTCCAGGTCTTTGTATTTTGAAAGTTTTTCCATTTCTTTTAGAGAAACGTTGTCATCTGCTGGTATTGAAACATCAATTAGAAGGCATTTTTATTATTATTATTATTATTATTATTATTATTATTATTATTATTATTATTATTATTATTATTATTATTATTATTATTATTATTCAAGCATCAACAAAGATCAGTTAAGCAATTTATTGCATATTACTTTCAACCGGGAGACTATGTACAAGTTCCAGACATCTCTGGTCTGGTTATATTACCAAGGGAATTACCAGTTTGAGATAAACTCTCCAGACACAATAGCAACATCACCTGGGCTTGTCTGAAATGAGTGTAGTGACAAAACCATTCTGCCTATATTTGCTCAGAGTCTGATAATTGTTACTTTATGGAATTATGTCAAACAGCTGCTGGTGCATGTAGGACATAGCTTCCACCATCTTTGGCTAGGAGGAACAGGCAGGTTTCCTCTGTCTGGTGGTAATGATAAAAAAGATTGTATGATGCACAAGACAGAAAGGATTGAAGACCAGTACTTTCCTCTTCAACCAAGCCCTCATCAACTTCTTTATGTTCCACTAGGAGAAGAGGGTGAGAGTGGATAAGGTACTGCCTTCCAGTCAATTTGCCAAAAGATTGATAGGTCCGAGCCTATTTTCAATATATGTCTGTAGGCCAGAGAATACAGCTAGGAGGAAGCTCTTGCCTTTAGTATTTAAGCTAACTCTGGTTCTGTGGGAGTTACTTGCCTGACTTTAGGCAGCTGTTACCCTATTATGATGTATATTCTTATTTTCAATGTCATTTTTTGCAAAATTGGTTCTGTGTAAACCCCTAACATTATATAATTTGTCCTATACTAATTTCCTTTATTTTCCCAAGTTGCAAATAAAGAAAATCATTATTATTATTACAATTAAACATTGGGTGAGGCATTATGCCGGTAATTATTATTATTATTTTCATTAGTATCTTCTTTCATTTCTGTTTCCATTTCTTGCTGAGTGTCTTCCTGACACCTAGGGCAAGAAACATACTGTATACATTGGTAGGCCATTAAAACAAACATACCAGATTGTTCATTTACAGAGTCATGTGATAGAGAAAAATGAGAAAACAGAGAGAAAAAGGAAATAATAAAAATAGAAAAGTAAATTATTATTATTATTATTATTATTATTATTATCATCATCATTTATGATTTCTCTTCATTATAACTTTATTTCAGCTGCCTTGGCACCGGGCATCCTCGGGAGACTAAGAGTAGCAAGGGCACTTTGGTTTTGCTATGCATGCTAAAATTATCACCACATTTATTCTATTTTAGATGGAGAGTGCTTTCTATAGTATATGGGCTATACCCATCAAGGTTATTTTTTGTAGTTCACAGAGATTGGTGTTACCAGGGAGTTGCTTAATATGCTTCTCAGCTCCCTTCTTTATCATTCTCAATGCACCAATTACTTCTGGTATTATCATAGTACTAAGCTTCCACATTTCTGTGATTTCATATTATTATTATCATTATTATTATTATCATCATCATCGAGTTCAAACGCTGCCAAGATTAACTATGCCTTTCATCCTTTCAGGATCAATAAAATAGGTATCAGTTGAGCACTGGAGTCAATCTAATTAACTAGCACCCTCCTCCCCCAAATTTTCAGGCCTTATGCCTATAGTAGAAAGGATTATCATTATTATTATTATTATTATTATTATTATTATTATTATTTTATTATTACATCATAATGTCTTTAATGAACTCATGACAATAATGATTTTAATTAAAACAAGAGACATATTCTTGAAATATTTCTTAATAAATGTAGTTATAGCTAAAGTATTTTAGAGAGGAAACAAAATATGATTTTGTTGGGTCTGGGGAGAGTCATATCGCCTTAATATCTAACACACTCACCAGTTCAATTTCCACTCATTTATTTATTCATTTATTTATTTTTCTTATGTCTTCCAAAATTTTGGAAGACACAAAACAAAAAAATAAAAGAGTGGAAATTGAACTGGTGAGTGTGTTAGATATTAAGGCAATATGACTCTCCCCAGACACAACAAAATTTGTTTCAACACACAAATTCACATAAAGAATCTTGCAAACCAAATACAAAAAAGAAGTAAAATATAATTTGAAAATCTCAAGTTATGTCATGCTAAACATTCCAAAACAGGAAGAGATGATATCATACAAGGCTACTATGATAATAATAAAAGAATTATATGAAATAAGATGTAAGTTCTTCTCACTCTTTTCACTCTGAAAAAAAAAAAAAAGAAAATTTCTCCATAGAAGACAAAAGAAGGATATGCTTAGAAACGATTATCTCCCCCTGAGCAGCAACTTGCTTTCATTCTTTGTCTCTACCACAATAATATACAGCTTCCAGTAAAACTACCATGTGTAAAAAATATAAGTAGTTAACAGGCACAATTTGGATTATTTAATTTCAAAAAAGAAGGCTACAATATCCATATACACACACATAATTATAAATAAGTTCATACATTCACCACACTGACACCCCCCCCCCCTCTACACACACACATACATACATTCATACATAGACATTGCCCAAGAATCATATCTGTATTTGTGATGTAGAATATATTAAAACTTTGTTTTTAACTTGATATTTGATTAATTTCAGTTTCACTAAAAACTGATCTGGGATTCATTTGTGTTTCATCCCTGTTGCCTTTTAACTTTCTATAATACAAAATATTCTTTTGTAATCATAGCTATTTAAAAGATCCCTACTTGCTTTTGTATTATTGTTTGGTAATTATAATCCCTGCTGATACATCTCCCTGCAGTAGTAGTCCTCAGAATACCTTGAACTGACTCTGTAGCAGATTTACTTAGATAAATCTGCAAATAGCCTTATGTATCTGACATTAACATTAGGGGTTTTGTTGTTATTGTTGATATTTTGGGGGGGAGAGGGGGGCAGATTGCCACTACTGTTATATGTTTGACTATTTTCTAATTTATATGATGTTTGCCTATGACAAAATTTATAGTGAAAGTCTTCCTACAATCAGATATTCTTATATCAGGGATTTGAAAAATAGTATGCTTGCTCTACAAGAAATCAAAAAATGCAGGGTTCTCTACAACAATATTTCAAGAATGCAATATTTTAAGCCTTTAGCATTTAAACCAGCCATACTGAGCCCAAATATTCTACTTGTTTAACTTTCAAATGGACCATATCTGGCTTCCTGTACTTACCATACAATGTCATTCTAAAAATAAATAGTTCATTAAAAGCTCAAAGCTACATGATTAATTCAAAACAATCATCATCATCATCATCATTTGACGTTCATTTTCCATGCTGGCATAGGTTGGCTGGTTTGACAGGAGCTGAAAAGATGAGAAGCTGCACAAGGCTCCAGTTGTCTGTTTTGGCATTGTTTCTACAGATGGATGCCCTTCCTAATCCCAACCGCTTTATAGAATGTATTGGGTGCTTTTTATGTGGCACCAGTATGGGTGCTTTTTACATGAAACCAGCACAGGTGCTTTGTACACAGCACAGGCATGGGTGCTTTTCATGTGGCACCAGCATAGAAATAAATAAGCATTTCATTTGACAAAGTAATCTAAATGCTAAAAGGTTAAATTTCTTATGAATAGAAATGTAATTGTACAATCTGTAACACACTTTTAAATATAATTGACTTCTAAATTCCTATTCATATATTTTTGATGATTCATTTTGTTTGATCTGTTCAAGTATTCATTATACTAATGATATTTTTAATTAGTAAGGCAGCGAGCTGGCAGAAACATTAACATGCCAAGTGAAATGCTTAGCGGTATTTCATCTGTCTTTATGTTCTGAGTTCAAATTCCGCTGAGAGTGACTTTGCCTTTCATCTTTTCGGGATCGATAAATTAAGTACCAGTTGTATACTGGGGTTGATCTAATTGACTGGCACCCTCCCCAAGAATTTCGGGCCTTGTGCCTAGAGTAGAAAAGGATATTTTTAATTAGTAGCTAGCACTTTCCCTGTAATGTAAGATGATCACTTATGATTGGCAGGATGCTTGTCCAACCAAAATGCTTAAATATTGGGTATATGTTATATAAGTTTAACACAGAAGAAAAATTGTTTCATAATAAGAATAAAGATTACAAAAAATATATATTGTTTCATGGGCAGAACTATGGTATAAAGACATAATCATAAGAGAACTTATAACTGGCACTCCATCGGTTATGACAATGATCAACTTGCTCAGGAAATTAATGCACAAGTGGCTGAGCACTCCACAGACATGCATACCCTTAAAATAGTTCTAAGGGATATTCAGTGTGACACAGAACATGACAAGGCTTCTCCTTTGAAATACAGGTGCTATTCATTTTTGCCATCTAAGTGGACTGGAGCAATGGGAAATAAAATGTTATGCTCAAGGGCACAACATGCCACCGGGAATCAAACTCATGACTTTACAATCATGAGTTGAATACCCTAACCACTAAGCCATGTGTCTTCATCAGAGAACTTATACCAATATTACATTAAAACTGCCAATTCTTAAGCCCAGAGTTAAAACCATGTCAACAGAAATTTGAGGTCTGTCCAAGAAAGGAGGTTACTCTTTAAGCTTAACAATAATGAAGAAGCAAAATTTTGTAAGTACTATTTGTGAGAACTGATTAATGTCTTTGCACTAACCCTACCTATACTATAACTGATTTACAATTAGTTCAACATTCAACAGTTCTATACAGATTACCCAGTGATTAAGATGCTCCAACTATCATGAAATATATATATTATATATAATATTATATATTATACATAATATTATATA
>NC_068982.1:37871895-37874485 GCF_001194135.2 Octopus bimaculoides | reverse complement strand
TATATATATATATATATATTTAATATCATCTGGGTAATAATCTTACAATGTGCATTTCAAAGCTCCTCTACCATTACTGGTATGCCATCATACAACAGAAATACTCCTTTTACTGGATTTACATACATATAGAAATCCATCAGTGTACACAGAATTCATATAAAAAGGTTTATGAAAGGAGAAGATGGAATGAATAGGTTTTAAGCACAAATCACAACAAATTGTTTCTGTGCATTAATAACAACTGTTAGTTGCTGATATTATATTATATATAATATTATATATTATACATAATATTATATAAGTATTATAATAGGCTGGTGCCATAGTATATGAAAAGATACAAGAATGATAATGGCTAAAGATATTTGGTGTGGCTCATTATCACTTTTGTAACACTGTATTGGTAGGTGGTGAGAATAAAAGCAACAAGTAACAACATGCATGGATATGCAGGCCTTGATGATCCCTGACGACACACAGCCACCCTAGAGTTGTACTCCAATGTGGGAGCAGAAAGGTAAGTAATCAAATTGACAATGCAAAGCAGAAAGCACAGTTGCTTCATATGTGATTCACAAATGTTTAGATTGCCAATGAGGGCCTGACGGATCTACTGCACAATCTAATAGAAAAGAAGAGTGATGATTGAACACAAAATAGGGGGCAATAACATGGAACACCTGAATAACAGACAGTTGATGAAAACTACATCAGCAATCTAGCAACAATCAGCTCTAGGCTAAAGCAAAAGAATGGTAAAGAAATGTTACAAGAGTGAGTGCCTGCTTGCCTGAGGAACTGACCTGAGAAAAGAATGGAAGAAAGTAACATACCTGTACTTTTCAAAAAATGCCCTTGAAAGAAGAGTTGGAGAAAATCCTGACTAATGTGTGACAGGAGGCATACTCCCTTAATGATGGCAGAGTATGTAGAAGTGTGTACCTAGTGACTGAGGACGTGAGGACATCATAAGGAAAGATGTAGAGCTGATGCATAAAAATGAATATAAGGGTCATGGCCAGATACATCAGAACTAGGCTTGTTATTAGCTCTTTGCAACACAGCAAGAGTAGTTAATGAATATGGAAGTGACTCATAATTTATGGCTGAGTAGATCTACATGAACATCCAGGATTTGATGACTACCACATAACAATCACAAGACTGCAGCCATTGTGGGAGCAGAAAGAAAGAAAGTCAGATTAGTGGTCCAGGGCAGAAGGCCCAGTGGCTATAGATACAAATAATGCACACTCACGCATTACTTGTATGTACAATACATTTTTGTCTTGTATATATGGGTCCTTGTGGCCAATACAGAAAATATTATTGCTACTACTTCATTTTTTAATGATTATTATGTTAAAAGAAAAAAAGCATCTTTATTATTATTGTTGTTGTTCTGTTACTGATGTCATTGTTCGACTAGGCTTATTGCCACTGCATGCTTTAACAATATAACCAGTGTAGCTGGTATATATATATATATATATATACACACACACATACACACAAATATACAATGAGCTTTTTTGAGTTTCTGTCTACCAAATCCACTCACAAGGCTTTGGTCGGCCTGAGGCCATGGTAGAAAACACTTGTCCAAGGTGCCACAGCATGTACAATGTGTATGTGTGTGATGTCTGTGTGTTAGTGTATTTGTGAGAGTGCATGCAAGTGGCCATATAAATGGCAGGTCTATGCAAAGATCTATAGAAAAGGCAAGGGGTGAGCCATAATAAAAATATTCTGATGAGGAACCAAAGCACAAAAGACACTAAGGTTGCTCTGAACTTTATATTGAGTCAGTGCAGTTAGTATTTAGGTCATTGATCCATTTTTTTTACTCTGAGTTCAAATTTCACAAAATCTAAATATATGTCTTTTATCTCTACTGGGTTGGTAAAATAAATACCACTAATCGATAAATCTAAATACTGTATTATAACTCCAGGCAAAAAAATTTTAAAAGTACTTTAAAAACTGATGACAAAGTTAATATGAACATTGGAAAGATTGTTCAAACTGACAACAATACAGGAGTGTAAAAATGAATACATGTTATAGAAATGATTGCTTGTAATGAGTTGATTGGTGTCATGAGGAAAAGAAAATGTCTTGATCTGTTTTGGAATTTTCTGAATTTCAAAGATAACTAAATATGTCATCATTGAATGAAGAGAAATAAATAGCTCTTCGAAATTCCATAAGGTTTTCTTTTACACAAAATATAGCAGTGTAATCGTACAAAGTTTCTACCAGATCATGTATACACCGAGAGTGGTTTTCAAGTATTGACATCCAAAACCCTTCTCAGTAATGTAACATAGTGAGAGGGCAAGGTAAAGTGGAAGAAGAAGAAGAAGAAGAAGAAGAAGAAGAAGAAGAAGAAGAAGAAGAAGAAGAAGAAGAAGAAGAAGAAGAAGAAGAAAAAGAAGAAAAAGAAGAAGAAGAAGAAGCTGCTATCAAAGTATACTCTCAGAGAATGTTATAGTAATATTATAAATAAATGTAAAGTAATGCCAAAATTATAAGACTCCAAATTCTGTGCACATAGATATCTTGTGTTTATATATTTATATATATC
>NC_068982.1:37856798-37871699 GCF_001194135.2 Octopus bimaculoides | reverse complement strand
GTGTGTGTGTGTGTGTGTGTGTGTGTGTGTGTGTGTGTGTGTGTGTGTGCGTGTGTGTGTGTGTGTGTGTGTGTAAGGCATAATATTTATAAATAAATAGTGTGGTATAAGGTCTTTAGAAATCTGAGTGAACAAACTAAGTAATAAAAGAAAAATGCAGTTCACTGTGTGTTCAAAAATTTCTTATTCCAAAAATTTCATGATCAAAGATATAAGAAATTTTCTGGAAGATGTGAATGAAAATACTGGTAATTTAATCTCATATTTTTAAGGAGAGAAAAAAATAATATGTTGTTTTGATTTGAAAAGTGTAAGCAGTGCTCTTTCATTTAATACACATTTTTGTTTTATATTTTTATTTTTCCAGAGAATTGCAATTTATCTTATTCACAGTATCTTTGAGGTTTTGTTAAATCACAGATGAATGATATATAATAATAGATAAGTGAATGTTTACAGCATGCATCAACTCAACTTTCTAAATTCCATTTTGGGGATTTTAATATTTAAGGATTCAAAATAAATAAATAAAATCCATAGCAAGTTAAGAGAAAAATAAATAGATACACATGTATCTGTATTAATAATTCTCATATTCTTGCTATTGTGCATTTATGTATGTGAAACAAGTTTACCCTTGAATATTTCAATCATATAAATTATAAGAGCATAAGATGCTGGTGATGGAGTTACTGCTGTCACAGGATGGAGTCATTTGAAGCAGTGATGGTCTTGTTGGTCATAATATAGGTCTTTATTTATTTGCAAGATATATGCTGAGAATGGATGTCAAATGATGATGATGATATATATATCTTGTGAAGGCATATGGTTTAGTGATTAGGCTGTTGCACTTATAATCGCTAGATCATGAATTCGATTCCAAGACCAGGCAGTGTGTTGTGTTCTTGAACAAAATCCTTCATTTCATGTTGCTCCAGGCCCCCTTTCAATTAACAGAGAATGTTGACCCGCTTGCCTAGCCACCAGGGTGGCATCATTCAAAATCTAAAATGATGTGATGCAAAGTGCATTGTGACCAGTGATGTGTAATAACATCTGATAGTCTAGTCAGTCATGCGATCATATATATATATATATATATATATATCCAATATATTTCCATAACTGAAGAAATGTTCACTGTATAAATAATCTTTGATTTACAACAAATAAAATCTAATATCCAAAATGTCTTGCAACATTTGAAGCAAACTAAGAAGGAATTATCAGTATAAGTATATCAGCTGATTAGCTAGCTCTCTAAATTCAGATATTTTTAGGAATTATTAACATTGGTGTTTATATTTTCATGGCTGGATGGTATAAAGGCAACCACTGAAATGCATGTGAGAGTAATACATGTATAAATAATAAGCTTTGCAAAAAGAAGCATATCACTGCATCTGCAGAACAGGACTCATGAATTTCTTTGTATCATTCATATTTTATAAAGTCAACTAACCTATTTTAGCTTACATCCTCACTCTCTCTCTTCCATCCCTATATTTATATGTATGTGTGTGTATTTATTTTACACTTAGACTGTAATATAGATTCAGTTTATACTCCATCCCCACTATCATTTTATGTCCATTTTTTTTTTACCAAGCTTGCATTAGTTGAATAGGTCTTCACTAACAGTTTGTTACTGTGTGTTATAATATTTTGCCATCTCCTTTGCAAAGTTCAGCATCCTGAGGTCAATCTTCACCATTCCTTCCCCTGTCTTCCATAATTTTTCCTTTCTGTTAGATTTTCCCACTTGGATTGCTTGGGACTTCCTTGACACAACTGTAATATTTTATAAACATCAAATGTCCACACCAGTGCAATCTCTAATCTTGCACGTTGCTTCTGATTCCTCTTATACCCAGTTCATGCTCACCAATATTACGCTACCCAAAGGTAGCAAACTAGCACAACCATTAGCATGCCAGGCAAAATGCTCAACAGCATTTCATCCATCTTTACATTCTGAGTTCAAACTCTGCTGAGGTTAACTTTGCCTTTCAAAATAAGTCAATAAAATAAGTATCAGTTGAGCACTGGAGTTGATTTAATCAGCTCACCTCCTTCCTTGAAATTGCTAGCCTTGTGCCAAAATCTGAAAGCAATTTTACACTACACAGTAAAGCATGGATGCCTCATTCTTTTCACACATCTTCCACATTCAAAGCCCATGTTTCACTACAATGCAATATCACACTTCATACATATGTGACTTACAGTTTACACTTCATTCAAAAAGAGGATTCTTTTGTTGCTAGCAGAGATAGTTACATTTCACTGAACTTTTACTACCTTATTCTTACTCTGGTTATTTTTCAGATCAGCTCCTATCCAGTGCAAATTAGGTTATCAAAGTTACAGAAGTTATCAACAACCTTTAGAGAAGCCTTCTAGGCATTTGAAACATTTATTTCATAGTTACTCCTACTTGTAAGTATTCCTGCACACCAACTACATATGAAGTTGCCCATACTATAAGTGCCTACTTTAGATCCTATCCATAGTACAGAATTTCTTCCTCCATCCTTTCTGTAAATTGAGCAGGCCACTTTCCATATAGCAACAGAGTTTTGTATCATTTCTACTTGACCAAAACTTTTTGTGCTTGTTAGATTTAGTTTTGGACCTCTTGATTCAAGGCCCTGCTTCTATGTTTTGAATATGTCCTCTAATTCTTTGACCAAGTAGGTTATCAGCATTAAAACAGGTTCCCTGAAAAGCTGGTCTTAAAATGCTCTATTATGGCTTGGAGGACTCCAAAGAACAATTTGCTGATAGGAGTCTGACATATTTGCACAGCTCTCACAAGTCACTTATTCACACCTATTTTTCTCAGTGATCAACAAACTACAGGGTGTGAAACCTTGACAAAGACCTATTCCAGGTCAAAGAATCCTATCTGCAGTAGCTTGCTCTTGGCTAAGAACTCTTCTGACATAAAAAGTCGTCAGTAGTTCCTCATCCTGGTACAAACATAAACCGAATTTAATCATAGCTAATTTTTTCCATTATTTGTTCTTCTTGTAAGTTTCATAACTTGGTCCATCAAATTCAGGCTTCTGTGGTTACTTCTTTGAACCTATGTCTGACTGAGGGAAGAATCTTTCAAATTATTTTGTGTCTTTGGGACTAGCTAACTTTTACTCTGGTGTCACTAATTCCTAGTTTACATTATATGATACATTCTTCACTTGAAGACTTAGTATTCACAACAGTATGTAAGTCTATTTGGTTTGTGTGTTCACCTGAGTGGTTCAATAGCTGAAGTCATTGTCGCAAATGGTCAAGTTATTTGTAATATGAAACTCTAAGAACCTTGATTTCACATCAATCTATGTACCACAATCATAGCCTCCATGTACATCAAGCTAGCCTTTAAAGTGTTGCCCAACATATTCATTATAGTCACCGGATGTGATAACAAGGTTGTCTGCATGAAGACTTTGTAGAAATGTCCTTTTTGCTTATCTGTTAGTTCTGATTGTGGAACATATGCAAAGATCACTGGTTCTGCTACCATGTTGCATATAGCTAGTATAAACTTAATATTCTGACATGCCTTCTGACTATAATTAGTTTGTCCATTTGTCTGCCAACAGTATGCCTACTCCAGTTTCCTCTGTGCTATTAACCACCCTTAAGAATTTATACTTGTTTTCCTCATTTGCGAGGAGTCTGACTGAGACCCTCCTCCACCTTAACACTTGTATACACTACACATCTATTCATCAGTGCTCCGAAATCACAACAATCTCTCCAAATTTACCTTTCAGAATGCCAGCATTGATTTGTACTTGATAATAAGTAAAACGTTTCCACTGGTGAGTAGATTATTTAATATCATTCTCCTATGCCTAAAAAGAAGATTTTACCACCCGGCCACCTAACTAATGTACACAGCTCTAATATGGCGAATGTTAACCTTGTATATGTAATTAGGGAGTTTCAGTGTATTTGTAACTATCATGATTTTAGCATTTCCTTCTATCGCCAACCACTTTACAGTAGGGACTGAATGCAATTTAAGATATCACCAGTAAGACAGAGACAATCTACCAGTATTAAAGTGTCCTTTCAATACTGTCTCAGTTTTTACTCAGAGTTGCTGCAATCCTAGACAGGTTGTCTTTATTTCAATTTGTACAGCCAACTTCTCCTTTGTGTAATTTTGAATAGTATAGGATTTGTTTGAAGGAACCAACTTTCTAGATAGTTGCCTTCATTATAACTATTAAGCATCATTTTTCCCTGACATAAGCAGGGTGAACAGAGGACTTTACCTACTAGAGGTATTCAGATTGGCAACCCAAGGCTACTGAGAATGAAGGATTGTGTTACCAATCGTGAGGAAAGGTGTGACTATAGCTATGGCAAGGAGGATCAGGAAAGTAATTTCATAAAGGTTATACACATGATCTAGTGGGGGGGGGGGGGTAGGCACAGCAATGAAATGGAAGAAGGAAGGTTTTGCTAATAATTTGATGCAACTGCGCATAAAAGTTGTCTGTGTTATGTTCTGATTGTTGCTAATTCATCAACTTTATTACTGGTGCCTCAAGCAATCAGAAACATCTCTATTTCTCATACTTTATCTCCAGAAGGTAGCAGAATAGATCACCCACTAACTGATAATTTGTTTCAAGGGGTTATTTCTCATTGCAAGTATCAAACTAAGGAAGGATAGTTGACTGTATTTATCTTTTGTGGATGGCAGAACTGGTAGAGAAAAATCTTTGCAGTATTTAGTTATGTTCTGATTTCAAATATTGCCAATATTGATTCTGCTTTTCATGCTTTCATTCAGTGATGTACTGGAGTTGATCTAATTAACAAATCCCATCCATAAAAATTTGTAGCATTGTGCCTATGTTAGAAATCATTATATAACATTTAAGCATGTGTTATGTGTGTGAGAGAGAGGGAGGGAGAATGAGAGAGATAGAAAGAGAGAGTGAGTGTGTGCATGCTTGCATGCATACATGTATGTGTGTATGTGTATGCGCGCCCGCGTGTGTTTTTACAGTAAATATAGTATTAGATCCTTATGAGTATGCAATGCTGAATACTAATCCAAATGGCTGTTTCACTCATGGAAAAATCAACAGTTATAAACTCAAATTAAAATTTACTTGGATTCTCATATGCAGTTGTAGTATGAGTCTAATGATAGACTGAATATAACATAAATACACATAGATTCTAGATTCTACATATTTCCATGCGAGTGCATATTGAACACTAATATTTTTGTAAGTGCTTGTTGTCATTTTATTCGCCAGAAGATACTGCATCAACTGGAACTTTTCCTATTGTCAAAATATTAAATAACAGACATACTGTCTCTCACGTGATGTGTGTGTATAGTCTAAGCCAAAACATTAAAGTTAACTGTCAATGTTTTTCTTGTAGAAGTTTACTAAATAAATAAATATTTGTGTGTATGTATGTATGTATGTATGTATGTATGTATGTATGTACATGTGTGTATGTATATGTGTGTGTGTGTATGTATGTATGTGTATGTATGTATGTATGTGTGTATGTATTTGTGTATGTATGTATATATGTATGTATGTATGTATGTATGTATGTATATAGGACCAGGCAGCATACTGAGATCCTTAGAAAGACACTTCAGTCTACTCAGCTGAAATGGGTATCAGTTGAATGATGAAGTGAAGGCCTCTCTCTCTCTCTCTCTCTCTCTCTCTCTCTCTCTAGTTATCACATTATGGATGTTCTGTGAGGTTAATGGGAGAACCAAGTGGGTGTTTATGTCAACTCGTGACTACATACATCATGTAAAACAATTGATGAAAACATGGTACATGCAGCCAAGTCATAATTACTTTTGAGTAACAGCTGTAAAAAAATACTTAGGTATGGCACAAGAGTTTTCAACTTTTAAATTACATTCCTTTGCATTCTGAAATTAAATACCACTATAATGTTTCTATTTGTTTTGTCCTTTTGAGGTTTATAAAATTAAGGAACACACAAGTTCTGGAATCAACTCAGATGATTAACCACCTTCCCTATAATTGTATGGGCCTTGTGTTCATATAACAAATCATTATCTAGGTATTTTAAAATGAGAAGACTCACTTACCTGAAAGCAATATGGTAAAATGAAATAATGCTAATGACTTTTACGAAGTTTGAAAAGTGAAATAATTTTATACATCTCAAGCTGAGAATTTTAAACTAAATGGCTCTATTAGAAATCAAGATAGTGTAATTAATTTATATTAAAAATTATAATGTTTCTGTCCAGTTCTAACTGTTCCCAAAGATCTGGTACATTCATCGTTCATAATTATTAAAAACTTAGATGTAACTAAATCATTTACATATCTATATATCTATAAACACACACATACACACACACACACACATACATGAAAGTAACTACAATCTAAATAGTGTATAAAGCATGTCTTTTGGACCCTTAACTAAAACAGTGGTTCTCAAATTGACAAATACCAGGTTCCTCCCCAAAAAATATTAGGAAATTTTTTGGCACCTCTTCCCCACTATTTATTAACAAGAAAACAAAATAGATGATCCATATAATTCTTCTTCCTTCACTAAGGTGTTTGACAAGTTTAAAAAGTTGGAGAGAATGTTAACTTTATTAAAATGGGCAATTTGACCTCACCCACCCCACTCTACCCTTTTCAACTAACTTAGTCCCACCATAAGAAACACAGAACTAAACTACATAGTTTGTGAACAACTGAAACAGTCCGTTCTTTTCTCTGTTCAATACCAAAAAAGTTACTGTACACTTTGGGACATCCTACACTTATTTACATTTTACACAGATAGTTAAATACATTCTGTTGTAAAGTAACTTTTCCACAACTGTCCAATTTTCTCCAATCACAAAACAATCAACATACACACACACTTTCTATATCTCTCTCTCTCTCTCTCTCTCTCTCTATATATATATATATATATATATATATACACACACACACATATATATATATATATATATAGCTTAGTACACTATCACTGGCACCAGTAACAAACATCATTACCACTAGCAACCTACTACCAGTACCATTGCTACTGCTGCTGCTACTACTACTACTAATCTATCAAAAGAGCAACTGTAACAGTTATCAATGTTATTATTATCTCAATACCAATAGTTTCTCCACCATAAGGAAAAACATTAATAAAAGTTTTATGCTGAAAAGCAGCATTAGTAGGCTGCTGCTGCTGCCACTGCTACTACTGTTGTTGCTGCTGGCTAGATGAATAGTTGTTACATAAGACATAAAAATATTAACTTACCAGGGACCCTGCCATATTATCCAAGAGATTCTGCTGACTTGGGTATTCACTTTCTGACATAACCATACTCAGTAGAATGTTCACAAAAGTAAAGCCTTAACCAGAAACTTGACTCATAAGTACCATGACTCTGAGAAAGCAGTGACTATATATATAAACTGAAGTGGGATAGTATTAGGAGTGGTGTACACACATGCACACATGCACACATACATGCACCCATGCACACACATCCACACTCAAAAACTGGACTGTCTAGAGCAATTAGAGATGGTAGATAGGCTACATTTTAAAGACCGTATAGACACTCCTGTATTCACACTGCGGAACTCCCCATGTAGTAGTAATAGTCAGAAGAGTTTTATTGATTTTTCCCAATTTGGAATAGTTAACAATGAACTAGTAGTGTATGGCTGTATCACGAAAGTCAATTGCAGCCGATCAACAACAATACTAACAACAACAGAAACAGCTGCAACAGTATTAGTAACAGCAATAGAAGGGGTTTCTGAAAACATATACCCAATAACAACTACTTGAACTTCATGGAATATCATAAAGGTACCAAGCAGTTTTGTACGAGGGTTTTATTTATTTTTTTGTTTTTGTTCTAATGCTTTCTTCCCTTTTATGGTGGATATGTGATATGTGTTACAATATCCACAAGTGATTGGTAACAGGATGGAGTATTGATATTTGAAACCTAGACCTTGTTATTGACTGGACATTTCTTAGTAAGTTAGTTTCCATCTGTAACAGTAGCAACAGTAGTATTACTTGTAGTAATAGTGGTATTAGTGGTAGTAGATGTGGCTAACTATTGTGTACTTTAGCAGGACTGGAGTGCACTCCATCAGGATCGATTACTAAACAAAACCAAGACAATTCATTCATTGGAAATTGAACACAAAACAGCCTATACAAATTCAAATCCTGCGCATATGGCGTATAAAGATTACATCAACTGAATGAAGTCATCTTGTTTACCCATAATGAGGTTTCTAAGAAGCAGTCAGTTCATTGTGTGACTCATAGGCAAAATTGGTAAATATGAAGAAAGAAAAGGAAGGAGGAAGAAAAAGAGTAAGAAGAGGAGTTAAACTTTTATATTAGAAATACAAAATATTTTAGTATTCACCATTGACATTTTATACTTAATATGAAAAGTTAATGGATATAAAAACTCAAGAAATTATACCTTGAAATATTTCAGCTGTGCTCAGGCATTTTCTGAAAGTTAATCATAACTGTACAGTATAGTTCAGCCAACCATCACTCATGAGCAAGTGTGCCTTTTGCTAATATGTACCATGCTTTTGCTAATTGTTTTAGGTACCAACATAGTCACAAACAGATATAGACACCCTTTCAGTTCCCTCACCCACAGGTATTCAGAATGTGACAGTAGAAGGGAGAGAGAGTATTGCATCAGCACCCAGCTAATATCCATTTGCAGCTGAGCATACAGGAGATTCGTAAAATGAAGTGCTTTGCTCAAGAACACAACATACTATCGGATCTAGGAATTGAACTCACAATCTTTATGCTCATGAGTCAAACATTAGGCTATATGCCTTCAAAATCATAATAAATAAAGATATAAATACAATATATTTATCATATTAGAGAAAGAATATATTTTGCTTCAAAATAAAGTTCAGGAATATATGTGGAGATGGAGTTAAATTGACGTACTAACCTCATTGCTTAATCCTTAATCATTTATATCAGCTTAACTTTCTTAAACAGTTTTCATTCACTAACTTTACAGGATTTATGAATGCTTATTATTTACTTGTTCTATTCACCCATTCTAAATATGGGCCTCTTTCACTAGTTCCCTGCCTTATGTACAATACTTGGTACCCTTAAATTCCTGGTTTATAACTTAATGATAAGTATCTAGACCTGTTTTACTTAACGAAAAGATCAATAAGATGCTTTCTGGTGGGTGGTGGGGTACAAAGTTAATCTTTTCACTGATTAAATTTTATATTATTAATATATATTTGATATATATATTTCATATTTAAAGAGAAAGTTTTAGTTTTCAGATGAAAAGAAGATCAACTTACCAAGATAAGAAAATCTATCAACTCCTAAAAATCAGGATATTGCAGGATATGAATTTTGCATGGAAGTTAGAATATTTTACTCTACCAGAACACTACGAGAATCTTAAAATTAAGCATGTGACTAGAGTTTTAATAATACCATACACCTGGTTTTAATAAACTTAAAGTGTTGAGTTCAAATCTATCATGAGCAAAACTTGAAATTAGGCTGGCTACTGATCCAGAGGACAATCTGTACCTTGATTATTGAAACAAGAACATCTTCTAATTTTCCGTATTTAGTGACAATGGCTTTATAGCAACAGTGATTAGAAATAAATAAGATACATAAGTAAGTTTTCGTTATTTTTGAGTAGATAAATGGTAGTAGATTATGGATCTGGTAGAGTAATGGACTAATACTTTGTAGTGCTAAGTTATGCCCACATACAGTCTGAGTTTAAATCACAAGGTTGATTTTCAGTCTTCTGGGATCAATAAAATAAAGACTGGAGAAATAGTGAGGTTAATTAAATCTCTGCAGTCTTCCCTCAAGTTTATAGTATTGTACCTATATTAGACATCCTCAACACGAAAGATTCAGTAGGGGTCCTTATTTACTAAACAAATATGATTAGTGGATCTACCCCTCAATTTCAACATTAGAGCATCCAGTTGTTTGATCAGCTGAACAACCTACTCATAGAGCTAGAGTAGAAAATGGTTGAGTATTCCACAGATAGAATCAGTATGACACATGTTTAACAAAGCCAGACCTTTGAATTACAGGCACAGTACATCAGATAGGTTTCCATAGAGTTTTTACTGTTTCCATATATCCTAATTCACCCACAAGGTTTGGAGGAATCTAAGAATATTGTAAATGCACTTGTCCAAGATGCTACAATGTGAAATCAATTCTGGGACTTCGTGGCTGCAGAGCAAATTTCATAACCATTCTGCCGTTCCTAGATCCACACAGTTAGAAACTTATAAATGCATTAAAAGAGGCTACATACTGCTGAGTCAATGATGTACTGAATGTTAGTGATTTTAGTCCTGTCACCAGTGTTGTGTTGTGTATACAACCAATATACTCAACACTCAGAAGCCCAGTTCACCAATATTTAAGTAGATTATACAACATATTAATATAATCTGCTGGTGCAAACTGTCATAGCTGAACACTACAAAACGGATGAATTTTTCATTAACTTGCAGAGTTGAATTAAAATCTTTCCATGAATGTAATAACAGCTTTTATAAAAAGGTGAGTTAGAGGCTCATACAGCAAGTAAATTTCATATAACATACAAATACTACAATAACTAGTGACATAAATTCCATCAATCCATTTGATAAATTTTATCTTACACAATACAAAATAACAACAACAAAAAATGTGCAATTATACTGTGAAATGTAAATGGAAAGATTAGTGACAAGTTCTTTAATATATTGGTTTCAAATTTTGGCACAAGACTAACAATTTCAGGGGCAGGGGTAAGTCAATTACATCAACCCCAATGCTCAACTAGTACTTATTTTATCTACTCCAAAAGGATGAAAGACAAAGTCAACCTCAACAGAATATAAGCTCAGAACATAAAGATGGGCGAAATATCATTAAGCATTTTGCCCAGTATGCTAACAATTCTGCCAGTTTTCCACATTGAGTTTTTTTTAATATATCGAGTTGTTGCAACTCCCATCTTTGAACAAATTAACTTGATAGAACCAACCTTACTCTGAGTTATAGTCACAGGAGGAACTGAACTCCATACTGCAAGCTAATGAACTACTTGTCAACTTTGCAATACTTTTGCTATTTGCAGAAGAAAGTTGTCCCTATTCTGTGTTACTATTTCTAGCTGAGTGGATTTAGCCATTTGATAAGGTGCCTTTAATCACAGACACACTGCAGTACCAGTGACAGACCTCTTGACTTGTTTGGCTTGTAGCCTATTTATTTGGTCACATGCACTCTCATAAATGTAGTCAGGACATTTTATATGATATGAGGTAAATATACTTCCTACAATACTTTATAAAAAAGAATTGCTAGTCAGACGTTGCTAGTTAATTCTAATAGCAAGTATTTAATACTTATGCTGCCCAAATAGCACTCTTTATATTGAAAATATACAGATATTTTTCTTTTCCACACAGCTTTCATTGATTTATCAATGTGAGTCATACACAACTGATGAACTAGAAACTTATAAAAAGTAATTTTATCAACATTAGTTATTGTATACTACTGACTAATGTTCATATGCTGAAATTATTACAATAGAATATAATAAGTTTCTGTCATAACATACAAATACTGGTACCAGTTTTCTATTCAGTGGTACACAAAATTTGTTAGGCTGAGGTAAATTAAGAATTATATTTCTTACTAACAAGAATCTTGCTTATCAGAATCTATGCTGATATTTATTTTCTATTGATTCTACTGATGCATTTGCATCAATATAATGATATAGTTTATGCTAGTTGATGTACAGTACCCTTACACTAAAAGAAGTAGTCAATGCTATAATTAATAATATTTCTCCAACCAGTAAAAAACTATTAATTCACTGATATTTACTTATTTACAATGATTATAATAGAAGACATACACCTTGTGAATATAAATCATCCTCAAATGCCTTACATATTCAAGACAACTTCATTATTGTCAATGCTATGATAAAATGCATCCACTACAATCTGTAAAACAGTTGGCAACCAAGCAAATATATAGGATTGAGAGAATCCTTTAACTTTAATCAATTACATGACAACCTCTTTAGTGTACCCAATATACTCTGAAAAGACAAACTAAAAAATGAAATGTATGAGTGAGACGTGATTTTCCAGCCTGTCCAGTGGGACAGTACCTCTATATAAGAACTGACTAGAACCATGATGGCTTGTCCAACCCATACCATCATGAAAGGTAGGCATAAAATGGTTATGGTAATGATGCTAATGAATAAGAACAAGGGTAAAAAAAAAGTACCCTATTTCACTTATTTTTTATCTTTTATCTTTTACTTGTTGCAGTCATTAGACTGCAGCCATGCTGGAGCAATGCCTTGAATGATTTTAGTCAAACAAACCGACCTCAGTACTTATTATTTTTTTGATTTTTTTGTACAGCCTGGTACTTATTCAGTCAGTCTCTTTTGCTGAACTATTAAGTTACAGGGACATAAACACACCAACACCAGTTGTTAAGTGGTGATGAGGGACAAACACATACACAAAGACACACAGACACATACACACACACAATGAGCTTTTTTCAGTTTTCGTCTACTAAATCTACTTACAAGGTTTTAGTCAGCCTGAGGCTATAGTAGAAGGCACTTGCCCAAGGTGGAACTTATCTTACATTTCAGAAAAGCATGAATGTCACATCTTCCAACTTTTCACCCCTTTAAACCTAAAGTTTTAAATCTAATGCAAGAAATTATCATGTCAGAAAATAGGATAAAATAAAATGGGAAGTGTAGGAAATCCATATATATATCCTCAGCCACACAATGTGCACATGCATGTGTGTGTGTGTGTGTGTGTATGCGTGTGTGTGACAGTGTAGTTAGATACAAATGGAATAGTTAGATTTTTTTCTGTTTCAATAAAGAGAAAGTTTTAAAGAATTTAAATATAAAGATTATTATTTGGTTGAGAAAAATCAAACAAAGTATTCTTTAGCAAATACATTCTAATTTCACAGAACATTTTCTTATATTTTCCATGCTATCATCATGTTTAAGATTGTTTGTTGGACATACCTGTTCTTAAAAATGAATTTTCAAATAAATCATAAACTAACATTTACTTTTACCATTTCCGTAGCGCTTTTAAGTCTTCAAACCTACTTTTCTTCAAGCAAATTGTCATGAAGCGCAATTACTTTTCTAGAGTGTCTTATTCCACACACATACACAAACACATATGACAGGCTTCTTACAGTTTCCATCTACCAAAGATGTTCACAAGACTATAGTAGAACCTGAGGTAGGAAAGCAAATTTCATAACCACAGAGTAGACTTAGCTTCTCAATAATAGCATACATGATTTATTCGTTAAAAGTATATCTCTTGGATTTTTGAGGTACTAAATGGGGATCATAGTGTCCCCTATATTCTCTGTTTCTTAATTCTTTCTTAAGTTGTTTGGTTCTTAATAGTGTAGTGTTAAATGAAAATTAAAAAAAAATTTAAAAAACCCCAAAACAGTACAACCAGCTATTATAGCCTTCACCCAATTACACAAATTCTTGCAATGTTACTGTACCAATAATGTGCAGCAGAGAACTGCACCACCTTATATCAGTTATTTGTTTAACTGGTTTGGTGCCAAAGTAACGTGATATGCACAGGTAAAGAGAAACAAAAGTTAAAATGGGGGAGGGGGACATGGTGGTGGTTGTGGTATGGTGGTGGTGGTGGTGGTGGTGGTGGTGGTGGTTCTAGTTTGGGTGGTGTTGGCAGCAGTGGTGGTAATGAACATTCTAACCCCAGCATACTTTTTCGTGCTACTATTTCTAAATTTCTGACAAGGTTATTTCTAGACTGAACTGTTTTACTATTTCATATGAATCAGTCTGTGAATCCTGTTGCTTTTAACCATTTATAACATCTGTGATAAGCAAGAGAAACCAAAGAAGTTCATTTATTTTTTCTCTACAATGCAGGTTATTAAACCCTCCCACCTATCCCCATCTAATCAGTGTATTTAAATATTAAATTAAAATTTCAGATGAGCCTACAAGAGAATGTGTACATTAAGCTGAAACTCTTTTGTTGACTCATCTGAAATATTGCTTGACCAGCTAGAAATAGAAACCAAATCAGCCCAAAATCACATCTTACTATTTTAAATAAGGTAAGACAGATGAGATGATGATTGTTATCTTAGAAACCCTTAAGACTGAGGTCATGCCTAGAATGATTTCTATCATGGCACAGGTATGGCTGTATGGTGCATGTGGGTTTGGGTTCAGTTTTACAAAACAACACCTTGGGCAAGTGTATTCTGCTATAGACCTGGCTTAACTAAAGCCTTATAAGTGTATTTGGTTGATGGAAATTGAAAGAAGTTCATTGTATATGTATGCCACAGAATCTCCCCCAAAATGTATATATATATATATATAGGCGTGGCTGTGTGGTTAGAAGCTTGCTTCCCAACCACATGGTTCCAGGTTCAGTCCCACTGTGTGGTACCTTGGGCAGGTGTTTTCTACTATAGCCTCAGGCTGACCAAAGTAAATTTGGTAGATGGAAACTGAAAGAAGTCCATTGTATATATATATATATATATATATATATATATAATAAAGTAAAGTTGTGGAATATCGTACGAGTGGAAATATATATGAAAGAAGGTTTGAAAATGCACCTATTTTCCAAAAATATCTATTTACTTAACCGGCTTCACCCCCCTTTCGTCATCTATTACTTTAATCCGGCTGGACCTGCGATTAACAATATATTATTTACTGAAGAAAATAATATATTGTTAATCGCA